>NC_045427.1:563082224-563385254 GCF_902635505.1 Sarcophilus harrisii | reverse complement strand
TATAAGCACAATTACATTGATAGAAGTCAGGACTGATGAAATAAGGAAGTATAATAAGATCCATACTGATCTGAAATGGGAATTTGATAGATGGAGGAGTTGATGAAGACCTATACTTGGAGTCTGGAGTACCTGACTTCAAATTGTATCTTACACTTGTTCTAGTTGTTCTAGCTGTGTGTTCTAGTCATGGACATAATGTCCCTGAACCTCTAATTATTAATTTGGTAACTATGAATGATAGTAATTCTTCTCTCTCAGGGATATTATAAGCAAATTGATCTGAAAATTATAAAGTGATACATAAACAGTAGGTATCATTACTATTATCTCATATAAAGCATTCTCCAGATTGCAGAAAGGGAATGAATTCTTCTCACCAGATGGAAATAATGGTCTTGAGATAGGTTACATGAGTTGCAGTGTGCTTTTAACTTAACATTTATATCTCAGTTTTAAAGCTAAGTATAACATGTTTTATTATTTTGCCATTGTTTAGTCGTTTCAGTCATATCCAACTTTTTGTGACTCCATTTGGGATTTTCTTGGCAAATATACTGGAGTGGTCTGTCACTTTCTTTTACAGCTTATTTTACAGATGAGGAAACTAAGACAAACAGGCTTAAGTGACTTGACCAGAGTCATACAGCTAGTAAGTTTCTGAGGCTAGACCTGAATTCACATCTTTCTGACTTCAGACTTGGTACTCTATCCACTCTGCCATCTAGCTGCTCGTAAATTGCATTATATTTCATCCATTAATATCATATATTCCTAGATGAAGGTAATTAATTTCACTCTGCCTATTTTGGCTTTTTATATATTTATACCACTTCTCATATTCTGTGATCAAGCCATAAAAGTCACCTTTGTAGATCTTCCCAGCTTCAACCTTAAAATATTCTGTACATTCTCTCCCCCCCCCATTTTTATGTATATTTGTTAATTCTTCTATTAGAATTTAAGATCATTGAAAGCAGGGATAGAATCCCCTGGTACACATCAGACTCTTAATCAACAGAGGTTAATTGATGGAATCTTGAGAATTCTCTGTACATTAGCTTTGGATATATATGGTTATTAGGAATCTGACCATACCTGATACAAAAGAAATTGTGTCTCTTTTGAGAAAATCTTTTCTATTGTCAAATAGTTTAACTAGGGCATTTTATTTAGAATAAACTAAAGTCTGTGCAACTTCTTTGGCTCCTAGTTCTAAGCTTTGGAGACATGAAAAAAACAAAACAAAACAATTTCTTTTACCCTAATTTAAAAATTTTTTTCTCTTTTTTTAAATAACTTTTTATTGACAGAACCCATGTTAGGGTAATTTTTTTTACCCTTCTTCATAGAGCTCCTCTTACTACTATTATCAATACCACTACTACCACTATTACTGCTACTGCGCCTACTTCTCCTGCTGCTGCTGCTACTACCATCACCACCATTCTTTTCATCCTTCTTCGTCTCCTTCAACTCCTGCTATATTTCATCTCACATCAATATTAGTGCTTCAAGATTCATGAAACATTTTCCTTAGAGGTAGTACAAACTTCTTCATTATGCAAATGATTAAATTGAAGCTTAAACATATTAAATGATTTGCCCTTAGTCACCCCGCTGGTGAATGTAAGAGCTTGAACTTCAGTGTAGGTTTTTTGACTTGAAGATCAGTTTTATCCATTTTTTTTCAGAAGAGGAAGAAATACTTATCTCCTCAGAACTTAAATGACTTTCTTAAATATATGCTTTTCATTTATTTCCTTGAAAAGAAAATTATTTCAACACAAAACACAAAGAAAAAATTCTTTTTAAAATTTTATTTTAATAGTATTTTATTTTTCCAAATACATTCAAACATAGTTTTCAACATTCACCTTGCAAAAACTTGCATCCAAATTTTCTCCGTCTCTCTTTTCTTTTTCCCTTACCAAGACAGCAGGCAAACTGATGTAGTTTAAATATGTGCAAATCTTCTAGCCATCTTTCCATACTCATCATGCTTAAGAGAAATCAAATCAAAAGGAAAAAAAAACATGAGAAAGAAAAAAAAAATAAACAACAGCAACAAAAAGGTGAAAATACTATGCTTTGATCCACATTCAGTCTCCACAACCACTCTCTCTGGATGAAGACGGCAAATTCCTTCACAAGAGTGTTGGAATTTCCTTGAATTACCTCATTGTTGAAAAGTGCCATATCCATGATGACAGTTGATCATCAATCACAAACTTTTTTGATACTGAGTACAATATTCTCTTGGTTCTGCTCACTTCACTTAATATCAGTTTGTGTCTCTTCTGAAATCAGCCTGTTCATTTCTTATAGTACAATAATATTCCATTACATGCATCTCCAATGATGGAAATGCACTAAAAGAAAAAAATCTTACATCACAAAAATGAATAAAAATAAAGAACTGATAATTTATCAGGGACTTGATATTTTTAGTTTCACAAGAGTTGTTATCCAGTTATCAATGAATGACATGCAACTGAGTGAAAACATTGACTCATCTTCTTTTTAAAATAAGGTTGGGATGTATAAATATTACAAGTATCCTTATATCTACCATCTTACAGTTGAGGAAATTGAGACTCAGAGAAATAACATATCTGGCCCTATTCTATATAGATATTATTCAGCAAAGCTAGGATTGAAATGGACCTTAGCTTTTCTGATTTCAAATACATTGTTTGATCAAACTAACCAACATAACCTATGGATAGCAGAACCTATGTCAATGGAATTAAAAATGATCCAAATCATTAAAATGCCTTGAGAAAGCATTACTAACATGGGACATATCAAATTCAGGTTATCCAAGATGAATAATGCTCTGGCTAATCATCCATCCAAATAGTCAACAGTATTATTTAACCTTGTGCTAGATGCTATGAAGTGAGAGAGAGATACAGTGAGAGGTGAATGTCACCATCCTAAAAGGAGTTTATGATAAAAAAACTTTTGTCATAAAGTCTATCTTGATTCCCTTTGCCATTAGTGATCTCTCCCTTTTCTGATACTTTAACACTTGCAATTGCTTTACTGTACTTAGCACATGTTAATTTGTATTTAATTTTTCCTAACACCAACATAGCCTAAGAGACTATAAAATCCTTCAGAACAGGGACCATATCTTATTTTATTAGAGACAGCTAAATGATGCCCTAGCTAGAATATATTAGACTTGGAGTAAGGAAAAATCAAGTAAAGTTCAAATCTAGCTTTAAATACCCCGAGGCCTTGGGAATATGACTTAACCTCAGTCTTTCTCAGTTTCCTGATCACAAAATAAGGATAATAATAGCACCTATTTCACCAGTTTCTTAGGCCAAATTAAGTGAAAAACCTTGAAGTACCTTATGAATCTAGTTATTTTTATCTTTGTATTCCTTTTACAATGTCTAACAAATAGTGGACACAGTAAATTAAAAATAATATTAAATATGGGGGAAGAACATATATACATTTTAAAAAATACATGGCCGAGGTACAAAATTTTTTTGAGGTAGTTTATACCAAGTGGTAAATGAACAGTGCAGAGAATGTTATTTGGGTAGTCAGGGAAGATTGTACAAAGGGAATGGTTCTTGAATTAAAAGATAGGTAAGTTTTGACAGAGAAGACAAAGGAAGGTATGGAGGTAGGCCTGTATGTCCCTTGATAGATTTTTACTGCCTTTGAGAGAATTATTTAACAGAATTTCCTAGAAAGGTGATAGAATCAAGGATGTCTATTCTTTTTCTATATGTCTTTTCCATTTTGACTACTGATAGGAAATGGATAAAATCATATATCAGCCTTCTGTCAGAGATCAAGTAGCAATGAATTCTCTAATCCCCGTTCCACTTTTTCCTCACATTAAAATCAAGACTACTCAGACAGTTCTTGGTCAGTTCATATTAACCTATCACCCTTTGAAACATTTTTTGCCCCAAACTTCAGGCTGCTTCACCTGCTCATTTTTATGAAACAGGGATCTAGTTGCAAAAGAATTGGGAGTAGATAGAAAAAGAAGAGTCAATGAGAACTCTTTGGCAGCTTTAAAAAAAAGGAACATTTATAATGAGTAAGTGGAGAAGGTTGATTAATTGAGACTATAGATAGGGAATAGTTTTACAAGGAATTCAAAGTATAATTTTATAATACTCTTTTGCTGTGATTATCTCCTTAGTTTGTTATGACAGGTATTATTATCCCCATTTTATATGATAGAACTGAAATACAGAGGAAGAAGGGATTTATCTGAGGTCATACATAGAGAGGAAGTAAAACCTGTTTTCCCATCTTTAAACCCATTGTTATTTCCATAATTGTATGCTATCTATGCCTAATTCATGATTTTGCTTCCATTAGATACTTTTAGTTCTCAGAGAAACAGAGACAGAGAAAGGGAGACAGAAAGAGAGAGAGAGAGAGAGAGAGAGAGAGAGAGAGAGAGAGAGAGAGAGAAAACATTCACACACACACACACACACACACACACACACACACACCCCTCTTCTTTTAATCAAGCCATCCTCAGATGCCTTATCCGATCTTCCTTGTATTATAATTATTTGTAGATACATCTTTTTTCTCTCTTAGAATCAGATGTGCATCAGATGTGTATCCTTACATTCTTTAAAATACTTCGCAGCAGTTCTTACAAATAAAGACTATTCAGAAAGTGTTTGTTAAATGAATGAAGGAATAAAGATCAGTGGATTTAAGAATAAAGCATAATTGGTTTCTAATTCTGGCTCTGCCCCTAACTTGCTTATTGTTTTAAATAAATGCTCTTTCTCTAAGGGGGAAGTAATAGGTTCAAAGGATTGGTGGGGACTGGATCTCTAAGGGGCTTTTAGACTTTATCATCATGTGATTCAGTGGATTAATTAAGATGTGCTTGAATATTTTTCTATGAGAACATCAGTTGCGGATGAACTAATTCAATTCCAGAATTTGTTGGTAGACAATTTGAAAGGATAATCATTTACTAAAATAGAATTGTCTTACAAATAACCTATTGAATCCAGTTAAAAATCTATTCAGTGAGTTTTGTTTCTGAAATAGAAATTATATTGAGTTTGTTAGGTAGACATAAACTCTGGATATGAAAAGTATTTATGGTTGTGCCTTGTTTCTAGAACATTTCTACCTTTACTGGCATTTTCTACTTAAGTCTCCTTACTGTTCTTCAGGGCCTCTTTTCTGGACAAACTGGATTGCAAACTTTATATGAATTAAACATACCATCTCCCATTCCGGTTTTGTACCAGTCATCCTCCAGATTTAGAATGTACTCCTTTATTTCCTCAGAGTTTTCAGAATTTTTATCCCTTCATGAATCATTTCCCAATGCTATGTCTTCCATGCAGTCTTTTCTGATTGCTCAACCAAATTGTCCTCTCCTCTTAATTTTTTAGAACTCTCTTTTTGAATCTCTCTTTTCCTAGCATATATTACTCAGAGTAGCTTACTTTATTAATCTTTATTCCTGGTTGACTGTAAGTTCTTAGGTGACTAAGTCTGTCATTGTACTTCTAGAGTTTAGCAAAAAAAAAAAAAAAACAAAAAAAACAAAAACATTGCACAGTTTAACAATTGTTCTTGAATTGAATTATTTGGGAGATGAAGTTTTGCCCAGGGAGGATCAAAAGATCACAGATTTAGAGACAGATGACACCTTTGAAATGATCTGATTCAAGCCCATTCATTTTACAGATGAGGAAATTAAAAGACATTAAGGGCACTTAGTAGGTGATATAAATTGGATGTAACAGTGCAAGGATTTGAATCTAGTTTCCCTGACTTCAGATCCAAATGTCTTCAAATGTCTTTCTTTCCTACCACAATGGCAGCTCTAGTAAGAGTTGTTTAATGGATATGTACCTGTCTATTCTCTCTCTGTCTCCCTTCCCCGTTTCTCCTCTCCCTGTCTACTTGTTTTATATTCAGACCAATAAGTAAGAGGCCTTTCTGATCATATACATTGCCATAGTAATTACTCTCCCAAAATGGAATGGGAATTAAAATAAAAGCCTGCATATAAAAGGAGGTGGCAGATTTTCTTTTTTAAACCTGTACTGGCAATTTGAGGCATGAATAATTAATTTTGTCTTGAGATTAGTTCAGTCTGTGTTCATGATCAGTTTGGTTTTTTTTTGGGGGGGGAGGGGACCCTCTAATGGTTTCTAAATAAATTCAGTATCAATTTAAACTATTAGAGGAAGTTAAATCAAAATAATTAGGATATTAAAATACTTTGTGCATTTCCAATCACTGGCTTATTGAGACCCTGGCTCTATTCCAAGGAACAATAATAGCATGAATACATTAGGATGATGCCTTCCCTCAGTATGCAACTGTTTGCTCATGAAAAAATGATTGATAACTTGCATTAGACAGAAAGCCAGATTGATGTGTTGACATGTTCAAGAGGGAGGGTTTTATGTTAATGACAGATTAATTTGCACATAGAGATAACAAAAACAACAGCATCACTTTAATTTTACAAAAACAAATTGGAAATTCTTATTCCTTATTTACAGTAAATTGTGAGTTTCACAGTGTGAGAAAAGTTGACTACTATCACTGTAAACTGAACTGAGATAATCTGAATAAAATATAAACAAAATGAACTTTAATCCAGTTCACCAAGTATTAAATAACTTACTACATACTAGACCCTGTGCTAGGTACTAAGAGTATCAAAATGGAGAAAAATTAGTCTCTGCTCTTAAGAAAATTGCCTTCTACTGAAAGGAAGTGAAAGATAAATGAACAAATACACACCACACACACACACACACACACACAAAATAAATACCACTTAATTTTTGGGATGGATCCTTTCCTTGGGGAAAAGGGATTTTTGTTTCAAATAGGATATAAGACATTTCAAATTAGTGAAACAAGAAAGGAGAGCATTCCAGGCATGGGGGAAAATTGGTACAAAGACATGGAGGTAAAGATTGATTGCAGGATATAAGGGAAGCCAGTAGAGTTTCGGTGAAATAAAAAGTTATGTGTGGTAGTACCATGAAATAAATCTGGGGAGATAGGTTGAAAGCTGACAACCAGGCAAATTTGGTCATTCTATGATTTACATTTTGAAATTCTACTCTATTCTACTCTATTCCTCCCTTGAATACAGAATCTTTTTCTTGAGAGCCCATTGAAACTTTTGTTTGATTTGGTGGTGATGGTACTAATGGTGTCTTTTCTTTAAGGAAGGCAAAATTATATTTCTTCCCAAGTAAATCTGATAATTGCCCTTAAATACTATAATTCTGTAAAATCTATTAGGAATAGTTCCCTTCTCCCCCCACAGGATTAAAAAATCCACAAAGGATTTGCTAATTTAGTTTCTAACTGATCCCCCAAACAGTTTTTCTCTTTTTTTAAAACCCTCATATCTTTGTGCTAATCCACCTCATTTACACTGACTATTTGCTTTCTGGAAGAATGTTACTAATTAATCCTGCATAAATATAATTTGGTAACTGGATATCAGAACAGCATGATAATTAACATGGCAACAGGAAGTTAATACATTGCTCTAATTTCTGGTTGGCCTTCTTACCTTACAGAAGATAGACTGTACAAATCATGGCTTTGTAAAGCATTACTATCTATCCTTCCCCTTGGGCTGGAGCCTGAATTAGGATCTTTTTTCTTGATTATTTGTTTTCGTCCTGTTGACAGTCCTTGGGCCTTCTCGGGTTTGTCAGGAAACTTAGCATAGGGGAACTGAATGCCAGAAAACCCCCAACATCCTATCCATTCCTAAACAGTCCACTGCATCAATTATCCATTCTCCAAGAAGCTCATTTCAGAAACTAGCCCAGTGTAATGAAATGGTGATGGTGGGCATGATTATATGCATGGGCATCATACCATGCATATAATATTAGACTAATTACAATGAAGAAGAAGAAATGTTTAGCTTTGCATACCATTGTTTTCTCTTTTTTCCTCCCTCTAAAATTTCCTGTTCAAAATGAGTATTTCATCCAAATGCATAGTTTCTCTGCCTCATTAGAGAGGGATTGCTGTGTTTTCAAAATTTATACTTTTCAATTTCCCACACTGGGGCTGAGCACCATCAAATGGAAAATCACTTCTTTAAAGACTCATTTTCTGTTCTCAGTCAGAAAAAAAGGTGGGATGTTGAGTGGTTGTTGTGGGATTGATCATTGATCTCTGAGAATTCCTAGGTAACATTCAGAATGGAAAAGCACAGACTGAATTATTGTTGATCATGGTATCTCTTTCTACAAATAATCATTTTTAATACCTCTTGTTAGGGTCAAATGGAGATAGTTGTTTCAAAACAAATTGCCTGATTCAGGATGAAGATTAAAATTTCTTTCCACGTATGCCTGTTTGTTTTCATGTCCATCTTCAAAATGAAACTGAGAATACTTATTTATTGCCTTCCTAAGACTACCTGAGGCAAGTCATTGCATATTGTAGGTGAATAAAGACTTGTAGACTAGACCAAAGTTTCAGATAAATTATTGTTAGAACTATTGAGATCTTCCTGAGACTGATTCTGTCATCTAATGTGACAGCTATTCCTCTCAGCATTGTGTCACTTGGAGATCTTAAAAGGACACCATCTATGTCTTCATACAAAATTTTGATGGGCAAATCGAACTGTTGCAGATTCCAAGACAGACCTCTAGGGCATTCTGCAGGAGACTTTCCTTCAGATTCAGATTAGCATTAAGACTGATTTCTTTCTAAATCCAATCATTAAACCAGATCCAAATCTGCCCAACTGACTGAATATTTGACCCACATCTCACAGTCTTGTCTAAAACAGTATTATGGAATACTTCATCAAAAACACTAGCCCTCAGATTCTTTCAGGTAGAGAGAATAGATGATCTACTGGACAAAAAAGCAGTCCTGGAGCCAGGGAAATCTAGACTCGAGTCTCACACTTGATAAATACTGTTTGTAGACTTCTAGGCATATCCTGTTTCATTTCAATGCATTAGGCAAATCTTGAACATTGTAAATTGCAAAGAAGATTGATAAAATGAGTTTCCTCTCCTGGGAATCCCCTCATAGTAAAGAGATTATGACCCATTTTCTATCCTAAACATCTTAGTACAATGCCTATTACATAGTTAGCATTTATTTAATAAGTACTAATTTTCTATCTTCCTTTCTATTCTCGCATTGCTATATTTCATTCTATTCCCATATGTGTTCATATAGTGGTAACTAGATAATGCAGTAGACAGAATGCTGAGGCTTAAATTCAAATTCAGCCTCTGATACTTATTAGCTGGGTAAGTCACCCAACCATTGACTGCTTCAGTTTCTTTATTTGTAAAATAATAATAATAATAATATCACCCATCTCCCTGAATTGTTTTGATCAAATTATTTAATATTTGTTATCTAAAGAACACAGTACCTAGAACATAATAATGTGTTTAACAAATGCCTGTTTCATTTCATATGTATATGAAAATGTTTATGTACATAGGTGTATATCTGTGTATAGATATCTAGATGATGGGTAGCTAGATATAGTATTTACTTACTGTATGCATGTTGTTTACTCCCAGTGGAATAATAAGCCTTTTGAGAGCAGGGATTGTTTTCCTTTTGTCATTGTTTTCCTAGTACTTCATTCACTGTCTGGTGCATGATAGGTGCTTAATATATGCTTGTTAAATGGAGTAAGCCATGCACAATCCAGAAGGTAGTTGTTATTTGGTTTTGATGATTATCACCAAAAACTTCAAGATTAAAGACACAACTCACTCCCTTCCCCTCCACAATAGGTGGTTAATTGGTACAAATTATAAAGACACATAAATTAGTGTCATTGGAGAAAAATTTATGGGAGTTGGAAGAATAAATCCTGCAGTATAAGTTTTTGCTTTTCTTTTTTAAATTCAAGACTCAATTACTATTTATGGAGAAATTATTATGTTAAAAATCAATGTCCTCTGTTCTCTGGAAATCTTGCATAAGTTGGCTATTTATCTCTAAGTTATATAGAACAGATCCTATTTTATTTATATTTGTGTCTCTCATCATTAGACATTTAGGAATCTTTTTGTTAAATTAAGTGAATAAGCCATTAGCTATCCCTGGGAGCTTACAATAGATTTCTCTCTCTCTCTTTCTCTCTCTCTCTTTCTCTGTGTGTGTGTGTGTGTGTGTGTGTGTGTGTTAAAGTTCACATAGACTACTGTGTAAACAGATCATTGAACTGCTAGTCAAAAGAATTGGACATATGACTTTAGAGAAGTAACAGCTTTGCTAAATCTCAGGTTAATAAATTATAATGGAGGATAATAATATATTTTGACGGACCCCTCATGAGATTATAATAAAGATCAAATGCTATTATTTGAAAACATTTTGGAAACCATAAAGAACTGTATGTTTATCTCAGAACTGCTAGACTTTTTCTGGTTACAGAAATATTGGGTTCCAGTCTTGCTCCTTGGGTTACCATTCCCTCCCCCATAGCTGTCCCTGCTTGGAGGTCTCTCTTTGGTATTGACTATCATCACCCATCTTTCTGTACTGGGTTCATTTCACTCAATCTCCTGTGGTCAGAGAGACATACAGTTTTCCAACCTCACCCTCTTTGTTTATATAGACACACACCTATTATTAGATGAAATACTAAAGGCTAAGGAATGTCATCTGAATCAATCAATCAAGCTTTTGTTAAGCACTTACTATATGACAAGAATTGGCATATATACATTTAAAACACATACACACATATGTGTGTATATATGCATTATATATGTATACATAGAAAAGATTTTAAAAAATATTTAAAATGCATATATACAAAAGAGGTTGAATATATGGTAGTTTTAGAGGGAACATATTATCAAGTGGCAGAGATTGTTGAAATGTAGAAAATAATTGAACTGCATTTTTAAAGAAGAGGGATTTTGTAAGGCAAAATTAAGAAAGGTATGCATATGAGGCATGGAGATAGCAAGTACATTGACAAGGCAGTAGGGTATGGAATGCTGAAAGAGAAACAAAGAAATTAACAGATAAAGCAAGAAGGGGGGTAATATATAATGAATTGGGAAAGATGTGTTAGGACCTGTTTTTGAAGGATTAAAAAAAAACAACTAAGCAAAGATTTTTCTATCTTTTCCCAAAAGTAATATGGAGGCCTTGGATTTCATTAATTAGAAGAGAGAGATGGTTGGTCATATCATAATTTAAGGAAAATCAATGTAGAGATAGATTGTAGTAGAGAGATTTGAGGCAAAGAGACCAATTAGAAGGTTATCAATATTATTTAGGTGAAAAGTGATGAAGGCCAAACTAAAATGGTCACTATTTAAACAGAGAGAAAAGGTTAAATACAAAAATGACTTTGGAGGGAGAAACAGTAACATTTAGAAAATGACTGTATATATGAGATGATGGAAAGTGAAGATAAAGGATGGCATAAAGTTACAAGCCTCAGAAATGGAATAATGGGAAATAAAGGTGCCTTTGACAGAAATAGGCTAGTTTGGGGAAAGAGTGGATGTAAAGTTTGAGAGAAAAAAGTTGAATTATAGACATATTGAGTTAAAGATATCACTGGAACATCCAATTTGACATGTCCTCCTGACAACTGGTGATGTGGGACTGAAGTGGAAGGGTGACCCTGAAGAAGGCTAGATAGATCTGGGAGTCATATATAAAGGCATAATCGGTCTATGAGTCACAATAAAATCATCAAAAGACTGTGGAGACAAGAGAGATTTATTTCTAGGTAATAGAGTTACAATTTCATATTTTTTATTATACTGTTGTGACAATGCTTATCTTATTACAAAAATTAAAAATAAAAATAAAAAAGAGAATGGGGCCTGGTATAGAATCATAAGGAATAGTCATAGTTAGGAAACTTGATTTATCAGTAAGTAAAGGAGATTGAGAAGGAAATATCAGGCAGATAGAAAGAGAAGCAGGAGTGAATAGTATTCTCTTTCTCACCATCCTCCTCCCCTACCCCAAAAAAGGGAGAGAGGAGAAAACACCCAGGAGGAAAGGAGGAGCAACAGTTATCAGATGCACCTGATTTGCTGAGAAGTATAAGGTTATAAGATTTTGCAATTAAACAATTGGTAGTATCTTCAGAGAGAGTGGTTTCAGTTGAGTGATGAGTTGGGAAGACAGATTTCAAATCATTTTGATGAGAGACAAGACAATAAGTGAGGCAATGTGTATAGATCTTAATTCATTTCATTACGTGCAAAAACCAAATATATCACATGATAAAATGCAGACTGAAAAACACAATAAAAAATACAAAGGGGTGGGAACACACTAACTTCTTTCATCCATTTCTTAGATGCTTTAGTTTACTGGAAAACTGAGTTTGAGTACCACTTATTATATTATATTCTCTGTTGCTTGTGTCTCTTGCTCTGAATCACCTTGTATTTCTTAGGCATGAGTTTATTTACATTTACACATGAGTATAGGATTATAAATTTCTTTCTTTCTTCCTCTTTCTTTTTTTTCCTCCCTCCCTCTCTCCTTCCTTCCTTCCTTCCTTCCTTCCTTCCTTCCTTCCTTCCTTCCTTCCTTCTTTCCTTCCTTCCTTCCTTACTTCCTTCCTTCCTTCCTTCCTCCTTTCCTCTCTCCCTTCCTCCCTCCCTTCTGTCTTTCTTTTTCTTTGTTTGTTTATTTATTTCTCTTTCTCCCTCCTTCCTTCTCTTTCTCGTGTTTCCTTCTTTCTTTCCCCCTCTCTTGTTTCCTTCTTTCTTTCCCCCCTCTTTCTTTCTCTTTCTTTCTTTCTCTCTCTCCCTTCTTCCTTTTCTCTCTCTTGTTTTCTCTTTCTTTTTTCCTCTTTTTCTTTCCTTCTTTCCCTAGTGCCAACAATATTACTTGACAGTTGGTACTTAATTAATGGTTTTTGATTGAGTGAAAGTGCTACCGGGAGTTCTGTTGGGGAATCATTGATTTAGAGTTTCATAGGATCTTAGAGATCAGTAAGTATAAATATTCACATTTTTTAAATGAGCACCCTGAGATCTAAAGATGTTAAGAGATTTCCCAAAGTAACAAATGTAAAAATTGGGATTTGAATTCAAGTTTTCTTCCTCTACATCCAACATTCTATACACTGCACCACATCGTTTACCAAAAGCAGATCATAAAAACTTTCATTTGAACTAAGCCTTGAAGGACACATAGGTTTTTAATAGATGAAAATGGTAAGCAAGAATGTATGGTCTATGAGAATCAAGAAACATTGGGTAATAAAATGAGATTTGGAAAATGAGTAGATGCCAATCATTGAGGAATGGCCAAATAAGTTATGCTATATGAAAGTAATGGAATATTATTGTTCTATTAAAAAATTGATGAACAAGCTGATTTTTAGAAAGGCCTGGATTTACAGGAAATGATGCTGAGTGAAATAAGCAGAAGTAGGAATATATTGTACACAATAACAGAATGTAAGATGATCCACTCTGACAGACTTGGTTCTTCTCAGCAATTCAGTGATACAAGCAATCCCAATAAATTTTGGATGGAAAATACCATCTACCTCCAAAGAGAGAATTATGGAAACTGAATGATTCAATGAATGTTGAATCATATCAACACGATATATTCACTTTTTTCCTTTTTCTTCTGTTTTTTTCTCATTTTTTTCCTTTTGTTCTGATTTTTCTATTCCAACATGCTTCAAAAGGAAATATGTAAAAAAAAAATAATGTGTATGTATAACCAATAAATAAATATTTAATTTTTAAAATGTTGGATTTATGTTGACATATAGTAGATATTCAGATAGGGGCCAATTGTGTAGTATCTAACATGCCAGGCTCTGAAAATTTTTCATACTAAATAATGTGACTCTGACACAACCAATAATGAGCCCATTCTCATAATGCCAGGTATCTACAAAAGTGAAAACTCTTTACAAAAGAAATACTTTGAAGATAGTTCAAAATTGGTCTCAACTACACCACTGACTGGTTTAAGCAATAGAATTTAGAATGATAAGGGATTATATGGATCACTTTTATTGGCCCATTCATTTTATACAAAGGAAAACTGAGGCTCAGAGAGTGTGTGCATTGGGTGCCCTCATGTTCTACAGGTGGTAATTAGTAATACCAGAATTCTAACCTAGATGAACCTTACCCTTTCAGCATATTATAAATTTGACACAATTTTTTTTTATTAAAGCTTTTTATTTTTCAAAACACATGCATTGATAATTTTTTGACATTAACCCTTACAAAGCCTTGTGTTTCAATTTCCCTCCCTTTCTCCACCCTCTCTCCTAGATGGCAAGTAGTCCAATACATATTAAGAATGGTAAAAATGTATGTTAAATCCAATACATACCTAGATATTTATACACTTATCTTGCTGCACAAGAAAAATCAAATAAAACTGGAAAATAATGAGAAAGAAAATAAAATGCAAGCAAACAACGCAAAAAAGTGAAAATGTTATGTTGTAAATCACATTCAATGAACTTGACATCTTGCCAGAATGAGAGGGTCCAAAAGTTTAAACTCCTTTCCCTAGAACAGATGAATTTTATAATAACAGTCTTAGTGGATAAAAGCATATCTTGTCTGCAGCTGCCAATAAAGAGACAGTATTTGCAGCAAGATACAAAGCAGCCAGTAGAAAGTCAGTTATGTGAACTAAGGACTTGGTGAGTTTTGCCTTGTTCTTATTATTTATATTTCTCTACAGGAATAACAAAAAGCAGTTCTATAATTCACACAAAGTAGAATGAACTTAATTGATTTCAGTAATTTCAAGGCTTCTTAGTAATTTAGGCCTCTGGAATGAAATATTCCTGGCTAATGATCAGAAAAAAGAAGCTAAAGGTATTTTGAATACTAGCATGATTTCTAAGTTCATTTTAGAGTAAAAATGGCCCAAGTCATCATCTGCATGCTACACTCTGCTCTCTCTGTAAGAGTGAAAAATACTGAGCTAAAATAATAATAACAGAGATCAGCTGGGTGGAGTGTAGGAGGAGTGAATAGTTATCTTCCTCCCTATGTGTCTGTAGTCTCCTGTTTACATGTCTTATTTCAGGCATCATGTTATTTTCATCCAAGCCTTTGCTTGGACACATCAGAAAATTTACTCTAAGGTTTGTCTTGATCATTAGCTCTGGTCTGTGATGTTCCAGGACTGCTGGAGTCTGACAGGAGTGAATTCTGGAACATCGCTTGGTGGGTGGCCATCCAATTTAAGTTCCAGGCTTTGTGCATCTATTTATTTGCTGCCAAAGCACTTAATTTGATGTGTTGTACCACAAATACAAAAAATTGTCAATCAGATTTTTCCTCAGCCATTGTGAAATGTGAAAATACAGATTATATTTTAAACACATTTTCAATTCTTTCTATTTTTTATTTGTATTCTTATTTTTAATTCAAAAAATTTTTTTGCTTTATTTGAAGTTATTTAATTTTCATTCTGTCTTGCCATCTTTTCCTGGACTCATCTAATCTGCCTCATTTCTAAGTCATGATGATATTCTCCAGTTACCAATTCATAACATCCTTCCAAAGAATTGTTCATTAAAATCTAATTTTTACCTTCTAATGCAGGCCTTTTAGCTAATGAAATCTGCAGTAATTATAAATATCCATCTTGCAACATCCCAGAAATATTGGCATTCAGATAGAATGGCAAGCGAGAGAGAGGCATTAGCATTGACGTTTTCTATTCCTATGAAATGAAACTAGAACATATACAGTTATGTATATTTAAATAAAAAAAAACTCATTTAGGCTTATTTCAATATTTTTTATACAGCCATTAGGACTTGTTTAAATAGTCCCCAAGAGAGATTATGTCTAATTTAAACCACACTGCAGGAAGGCAGTGGGAAGCTTCAGATTCATTATTTAGCATTGAGATCTAAAAAGATTGGGCCAGAAAGGTAACTGAGAGATCAGTCTCTGATCTACCTAAGGTGCTCTGAAGCACTGGCAGCTCTGCAAGTTTCCCCATTTTTAAAGTGTCTTTCATTTATTTATTTAATGGAAAGGCTTTGTTGTATAGTGGAAAGGTCACTAAAGTTGTTGTCAAGCTTTGCCTGTCATCAAATGCAAAGGGTAATATTAAAACAAGCAGTTTCCTTGTCTGCAAAATGGGGATAATAGTTCTCCTACCTACCTCATGGGTAAGTAAGAGTACTGTATTTGGAATTAGAAAGACTTATCTTCCTAAATTCAAATCCAGCCTCAGACTTTTATTAGTTATATGACCCTGGACAACCTGCTTTCCTTGGTTTCCTCATCTGTAAAATGAGCTGGAGAAGGCAATAAATAAGGGTCCACCAATCCATTGTGAGCTTATCACCCACATTATTACTCCTATTGTCATTGTGATTATCAACAGTTTCTGTTACCTTTATCTCTCTCCTGAAGTAAGAAGAAATCTTGCCAGGTTATAAAAGCCATTCCCCTGTCTTCAAGCAAGCCTTCATGTAAGGCTTTTAGTGAGCCTGGAGAATTATTACAGTAAGGAAGGGATGGATCTATATTTTCATCTGATGTATCCTGGCATAATTTATTATCTTAATATTTAATAGCCAATAGTCAATGAACATTTATTAAGCACCTACTGTGATCTAGATAACTGTAATAAATGTTGGGCATACAAATATGAAAAAGCAACACACTTTATGCAAACTTCAAGGAGTTTACAGTCTAAGGGGATTGAAGAAAGCCATATGAATTAATTCCTTTTAACCATAGAAATTTGTCAATCCTTTTTTTATTGCTCTCTTAACAGAAGGGAAATAAAGAACACTGTACTCTATTTAGAACAAGGGAAATCAGGATAGACACTGTACCTGAGTTTTCATTGATATAGGGAAGAAAACTTCTTCTACTAACAGAGATCAGCTAATTTTTAATGATTTATAGTCATATAAAATTGTCTCAAACAAAAAGTTGTGATTTGTTCAGGATTATATAGCCAGTTTGTGTCAAAAATGGAACATAAATCCAGTTCTTTCTGACTAAAAGGCTAGCTCACTACCCATTTTATCATACAATCACTTACTTTAGGAATATGAAATGTATGTATTTGATTAAAAATATTATTCAGCAGATCAGAATTTATAACGTGCATGGGAGAGCTAGATAGTTGACTCTCTTGAAGATGGTTTTTCTTCAACTTATTTATCAAAAGGAAAAGATCAACTCAGAGCCATCAATTCCATGAATTCAAAGGCACCTTCATTACTTCTTATCTCAGGGTCAAAAATGAATAGTTTCACTAAAATTGGAAAGGAGCTCAAAAAGACTTATCTTGTTTTCATTAATGTCTATTTATTTGTTTTAAGGACCAAGGTCAGCATCTTATTCTTGTTCTTCTTTTTTTGAAAAAGACCCTTGCAAGTCAATAGTTTTTTTATCCTCTGTGATTTTAAATTCTTATTTGAATCTCTTTGGTTTTGAATAGTTAATAACCTTTGAATAATTAGTAACCCTAAAGAAGGACAGAGAAAAAGTTGAAAATAAGAGTCTCCTTCCAAATAGAAATTGGGATTGAAAAGATGCAGATAGGATCATGGATAGCAGTATATATACCAAGGACATTAAGAATATGGGTTACCTGGGACAGGATCAGGGACTAAATGTTTATCTGGGGTTTTGGCTCTGATGCATTGGCCTCAGATTGGAGAAATGGAAATTAGAGTCAAGTAAATGGAAATTGATCCATTGGAACAACAGAGAAATAGAAATCAATGGTTTTGTTCCAATTCCTTTGCCAATTTGCTACTCGTTGACTCCTTTCTGTATATTTTTATCTTTGGGGACTGTGTGCTTCCAAACTGACTCATCCAGAAGGCAGAATCTCTCTCTGTTAAACTTGCCTTTCCAAGACACTTTGAATATGGAATTAGCTCTTTCATTCTATAAGACCTTTGGGTTGGAAAATTCAATCTGATCTATGTGTTATTAAGGCATACACACATGCCCAAAGGCCTGTGAGATAGATACACAGAAGGTATGGAGAGGACAAAGACAGAAAGATTCCACCAGACTGTGACCTGCCTTGAGGTAATATGCAGAGCTTAAATATACATGCTTCTGAGAGTTACCTTTCCCTGCCTTTTTCTTTGTTAGTGGCTAAGGAAAGGAAAATCTCTTGGTACTTCAGTCTTTCTGTCCTGGTATTCTTCTCTTCTAAAGTATCAAGAAGGAACCACCCAGGCTTCTCAATGAAAGATTATAGTAAACACCAGACTTTTCTTCTGTTGAACAAGGAATTAACCATTTCTCTCCTTTTCTCTTTCTCTGACAGTATTTGGGGATAGAACCAACTGAGTCTTAGAGAAGCGTACATCTTTATGCTTTATATTCCATTCAACAGGAAATGTGTCTTATATCCTTCAGAGTGTTAAAAAAAGAAAAAAAATTAAAAGACTTGTTAGAAAACATTTTTAATTATAAAAGATTTCTACGTTTGTACCAAGCTAGGAAATTTCCTTGATAGAACATGTGCCTCATGGTATGTATTAATTTTATGTATCAAGCAAAATTTTGTCTGTAATGGGGCTTGAAGAAGTACACTAGTGGTCACTTACAAAGATAATGGTCTTAACCTGAAATACATGATTTTTTTTTTCACATTTCAATATAATTGGTTTTCTTTGTAATCATATCTTATAATTTTGTAATTTATTTTGTGGATTTAAAAACATTATTCTCAGAAAGGGTCCATAGACTTTATCAATCCACCAAAGGATATCCATGACAGACAAAAACAGTTAAGAACTATTGATTTAGGAGATTCTAATATTAGTGTACTCAAAAGATTCAGGGTATAGCAATCTCAGCAATAACAAAAAAAAATTGATAATTATTTGACAATCAGTGTATTCACAGCAATATGCTGAACATAAAAGTTGACCAAGTGGCAATTACATTGGAAAAATTTACAATTTCATATAAACAGTGCAAAAACTCCTGAAGAAAATAAGTTCTATCAGAAAATAAAAATATGTTTTGAAGGACACAAAGCTAGACCAAGGCAATGAATCCTATGGAATGAGATTGTTCAAGATAAACTCTATGTAGGTAAGGATTCTATACCTAAGACTCTAGAATTTATTTACTATTCAGAGTCATTGTTTTTCTTCTGCTGGACTGTGTGGTGAAAAAGACAAAGATAATATGTTACCCCAAGTTTGAAAAGAAGATTTGGATTTGAATGTTATTTTGATAACATACATGTTGTGTGACATGCAAATCATGATAAAGTCATATGATAAAGAATGTAAAATTCTTCAGGTCAAATATTATTTCATGTTTACCTTTGTAATCTCTACACCCAATAAAATATCTAGTTCATAGTAAATAATTAATAGGTGATTTCTGATTGATTGATTCATTAACCTAATTTGATATTATGATTTTACAAATGAGAAATCTGAAGATCAGAAGCAAGAAATGACTTAATCTAAGATCATATAACACAAGAATAAGATCATATAAGTAATTAGTCAATAATTAGTATTAAATCCCAGGCTTTCAGCCTTCTAGTCCAATATTCCTACTAAAGCAGCCC
Source organism: Sarcophilus harrisii (assembly GCF_902635505.1). Taxonomy (NCBI): domain Eukaryota; kingdom Metazoa; phylum Chordata; class Mammalia; order Dasyuromorphia; family Dasyuridae; genus Sarcophilus; species Sarcophilus harrisii. The sequence continues at coordinate 563,365,691 of NC_045427.1, read as the reverse complement.
TGACTTCCTTCGACAAGGTATGCATGCATACATACATGTTTTAGACATACTTCTATTTGCATATAATGATATATATATGTATAAAGAATGATATTTTCACTAATCCATCCACCTCATGTTGGGGGATATAAGAATCAAGTGAGAGTATTTGTGTCTTCATGTATGTACATATGCATGTGTATGTATGTGCATCTTCCTCTATATATTATTTCTCCTTTCCTCCTTATCTCTACTTATCTATAATTGCAAGTTTCTAAAGAGAAAGGATTAACTATTCAATTTTCTACCAAGACTTATTTAATAATGTCTTATCATTGCTAATTATGAGTTAAGATATTCTTTAAGTAAATACTAAAGTCTCAGAATCACAGAATGTTAAAGAGATGGAACAGACAGCAGAAACCATAAAGTTCCAACCTGTATCTAAAGCTAAATGAACTGCAGCTGCTATGTAAAGCTAAGAATAATATAAATATACACATATATACATATGTGTGTGTGTGTGTGTGCATGTATCTTTGGAAAGGGAAGGCTCATGGAAGAAATAAAGCAGATTTTCTTTGGCAAGGATATTAATGGCCCTTTAATTGAGAAGGATAGAACAAATACTAATTGACCTTGTATAGCTGTTGCTATACAAGATGACTTAGAAAATAGGAAGCAAACTATTTATATATCCTTGATGAATTCAAGCAACCTAGCCCAGAACAATCATATTGTCAGATACTCAAAAAAAATTGACAAATGTGATTATTGAATTACCATGTGACATTTAAACATAATGGGGAAGTGTAACAAAGCATAACAAGCATGAACAAGAAATGTAAAAATTAAAATTAAAAAAAAACATAGAAGACTAGAAAATGAAAACTATAAAAAACTGAGATTGACTTTGATTCTTGGCAAAATTTTAGAACATGCTATTAAATTTATTACCAAGCAAAATCTGAAAAAATAAGCAATGTATTAACAAAAAATCAGGAGAACTCTGCTAGTCATGCCAGATTAATATTATTTAGTTATTGTATAAGTATATTAAACTTCTGTATCATAAAAATGCCATAGAGTCTTATCAGAATTTAACCGAGCATTTGCTAAAGTCTCTTGCCCTATTGTTGAGAAGATGGACAGATGTGGTTGATAGTATGATTAGAAGGATTTGGAACTGGTTGAATTGCCAAACTTAGAAGAATCATTAACAATTTGATACCAATTCTGAAAAATGTCTATAATGTGGCATCCCATGAATCTGTTCTTGGCTCTGTGCTATTTATTTAACATTTTAAAAAATCAGTGACTTCAAAGTATCAAGGGAGTTTTTTGCCAAATTTGAAAAAAAAACACAAACTGGTTGAAAGAGGCTAGCTAGCTCCTAGACCCACTCAGAGCTGGGACTCCAAAGAAACTGACAGGCTCAAATAATGGACTGGATTCCAGAAAGTGATATACAAAATAAATAAATAAGGAAAATAGATATTACTATGGATAAATATAAAAATTATACTTTAGGTTTTTTTTTTTTTAATGATTTCACAAATACAGATTGGAAGAGATGATTGGGTAGAAATTTGTCTAAAATGTACTTGATGGTTTTCATTATTTGTAAGCTCAATAAATGTCATTGATTATATGTAATTTAGGTGGCAGAATGGGTAGAGAACTACACTTAGCATCATGAATATGTGAGTTTTTATCCTGTGTTAGACACTTAGAAGATGTATGACCATGTGCAGACAATTTAACTTGTCTTGCCCTCATTTAGTTGTTTCTGTAAAGGTTCCCTCTCTTCACTCTCTGGAGGAAAGATTTAGCATGTCTCTACTAATGCAAAAAAAAAAAAAAAAAAAAAGAAAGTTCCTAAATAAAGGCATTTAGAGATCATCATATTATGAAAAATAGTACTATTAAGAACTTTCCCCCCTATATTTATCAATAATGACTGGTATGAATGGCAGATGTAATGAATGCTCTGCCAAGGAAGAGCTCAATCAAGAGGCTACAGCCATTCCTTTTATCTTTTTAGTGTTGCCATCTGGAGGAAAGACTAGATAGATGTGGAAATGAACAAGAAAATGAGTGAGCTGCGAATGGGCTCCACAATATAATCTCTTGGTAATCTCATCAACAACCATCTTAATGGGAATGAATCCCTAGTCTACATATCCAAATCCAGATTTTCTACTAAATTCCAGTCCCAAATCACCAATAGTCTATTGACTCTATTGAACATTTTCTAGTTAATTGTGTCATAAGCATTCCAAATACAAGAGTATCAAAGCATAACTCATCGTCTTTCCCCTAGAATCCACCTCTTCTCTAAATTTGTTTCTTTTTTCAATAGATTGCATTTACATATTTTGTTTTTATATTACTCATATTTGTCTCGCTATACTATTCCCTCCAGAAAGTGATCCTTTACATCTAATATTTTTCTCTTTGGAATAAATTTTGTGAAACATTGAATATATATACATTACATACAATGATCAACACCCATGAACTCCTCACCTCTTCAAAAGCTGGAATGGAAGGGTGATGTGTTTCTTTATCTCTTCTTTACATACAAGCTTATTTTTATTCTTTTAAAAATATATAAATATTAATATTCAATAGTTTTTTATTTGCTATTCATTTTAATTTATATTATCAACATTGTATGTATTGATTGCCTAGCTCTGCTTATTTCATTTTCCCATCATTTTCCATTTTCCATCCTGTTCATATAAGTTGTTCCATGCTTATCTGAATTCATCATATTCATCATTTCTAATCCCATGGTAATATTCCATTATGTTCATGTACAACAATTTGTGTAGTCAATCCACAACCTATGGCTATCTACGTTGTTTCTAATGTCTGCTATCAGAGAAAGAACTGTTATAAATATTTTAGTATATATGGGACTTTTCTGCCACTGAACTCTTTGTAGTATATTTCAAGCAGTGGAATATTTGCATAAAATAATATTGACATTTTGGCTACTTTGCATAATTCTAAATTGTTCTCTAGAATATTTATATTATTTCACAATTCCACCAATAATGCATTAATGTGCCTATCACTCCAATGTTATATATTCCCCTATTAGGGACATCTTTTCCAATATCCTTATAATGAGACAAAATCAACATTAATACATTTCTAGTATTTGGATCATCATTTTACATGACTACGTTGGCAATTTTTCTTTTAAGATTAATGGGTCCTGGGGTAGCTAGGTGGCACAGTGGATAGAGCACCAGCCCTGAAGTCAGGAGGATCTGAGTTCAAATCTGGCCTCAGACACTTAATACTTCCTAGTTGTGTGACCCTGGGAAAGTCACTTAACCCCAATTGCCTCAGCAAAAAAAAAAAAAAAAAAAAAAAAAAAAGATTAATGGGTCCTTTGTCGGTTGACTTACTAATAAATGGCTTATACATTTCTGTTAGTTGTCTATATAATTTAGATATTAACCCTTCACCTGAAAATTTTGATACAAAGCATTTTTACCAGCCAACTAGTTCCCTTTTTGTCCTGTATTCATTAATTTTATCAATGCAAAAGTGTTTTGATTTCGTTTAATCAAAATTATGTACTTCATCTCTTATAATTGGCTTATTTGCTTATTATTGCCTCTGAAAGATAGACATATGATCTGCATCTATTCCATTTTTGATCGAAGGATCTTTAATATTCATCTTACATTCATTTTGAATTTGTTGTAGAATATAGTATCAGATGCAGTTCAAAACCTGATTTTCCAACAGACTATTTGCAATTTTCTGTGCAATTAAGACAGATTAAGGAATTTTTTTATAATAACTTTTATATCTGAGAATTTATCAAACAAATTAGTTTGTTGAATTCTACTATTTTTGATTCTTACATGTTTCCAATTCCCTCTATCTATTGATCACACCACTGTCCATTCTAGAACCAATTCCTTGTTTTCCCAAATATCCTTATATCCAATCAAGTGCCAGATGTTATTGAAATGCTTCTCCTCTTCTCTCTGTCCCTTTCTCTCCACTCACAATATCACCACCCCTTCTTAATTCTCAACCCTGCCTGCCTAGACTGCTGCAGTGGCCATTTAAAGGGGCTCTTCTTTCCATAAAAGAGCTCCTTAAAACCTGTCAAAATGTATTTTTACTCTAGGATAGATAGGATCATGCTGGCCTTTATCATTGTATCTTGACTCCAATAAATTTCTATTTTGTCTTTTTAAAGGACTTTGTATTTTGACTCCAGCCTGCTTTATTTTTACACATTAATCCCTTTCATAGTTTTCAGTCTAGCCAAACTTGTTATTTCTCACACCTAACATTTCATTTCCCATCTCTTTTTATTCAGATGGTTCCTCTTGCTAAAATATATTTCTTCTCCACCTCTGCCTCTTGGAAACCCTAGCTTACCTTAAGTATCAATTTAAATGTCACATATAAAGTTTCTCCTGATCACCCAAGCAGTTTATACATCCTCCCTAATTCATCTTGTTTTTACTATTTTGTATTTGTTTACATGTGTATATGATATTTCTCTGGATGAAATGCCAACTTAGCATGCATGTTACTTGAGTGAAGGGGCTATTTCCTTTTTTGTCTTTAAAATTCTAATGTTTAACCTTCCTAAATTCAAATAACTGATTTTAGTAACTCGACTTTTGTTTAGTCATTCCCCAACTGATAAGCATCTCCTCAATTTCTAATTCTTTGCCCCCAGAAAAGAGTTTCTATAAATATTTTTGTACATTTATGTGTTTTTACTTTCTTTTCAAAAGTCTCTTTTGTGGTACAGACCTAATAGTGGTATTGTTAGATCAAAGGGTATGCATAGTTTTGTAGCCCCTTGGGCATAGTTCCAAATTGTTTTACAGAATGGTTGAATCAGTTCACAATTTTACCCACAGTGCATTAATATCTTTTTTTCTACATTCTCTCCAATATTTGTCATTTTATTTTTCTGTATTATTAGACAATTTAATTGGTATGAGGTAGTACCTCAGAATTATTTTAATTTGCATTTCCCAATCAATAGTGAATTAAAGTATTTTCCATGTCTATAAATAGCTTTGATTACATCATCTGATAAATATTCATATTTTTGATCATTTATCAATTGGGGAATAACTTATTTTTTTATAAATTTGACTCAGTTCCCTATAAGTTTAAGAAATGAGACCTTTATCAGAGAAACTTGCTTCAAAATTATTTTTACAGTTACTATTATTAACTGCATTTCTCCCCTATTTGTTCTATTCTCTCTTTTCACATTGTCCTTCCTCAACAGTGTTTTGCTTCTGACTATCCTCTCTCTAAATCTTCCCTCCCCTAATACATTTCTGCTTCACCTCTTAATTTTAGGGACTTTTAAACATATTTTCCCCTCATATTCAACTAATATCTGTGTATTTATGATAAGTTCTCTGATAAAGACCTAATTTCTCAAATATATGATAATTGAATCAATCTTATAGAAAAAAAATAAGGACCATTTTCCAATTGATAAATGAGCAAAAGCTCTGAATAGTTTTTGGATGAAGTAATCAAACATCCATAGACATTTTTTAGGGAAAATGCTATAACTCACTATTACTTGGAGAAATGCAAATTAAAATAATTCTGGAGGAGGTGCAGTCAAGATGGTGGTGTAGAGGCAGAGACTCACCTAAGTTCTCCCCTAAACTTTTCCAAATACTTTTAAATAATGACTCTAAACAATGACTCTAAAAAAATATATAGACCATCAGAGAAACTTGCTTCATTTCCCCCCAAAAAAATTCCTCTTACTAATTGTATTTCACCCACTTATTCCACTCTTTCTTTCCTTTCACCCTTTCCCTCCTCAAAAGTGTTTTGCTTCTGACTGCCCCCTCCCCCAATCTGCCCCCCCTTCTATCCCCTCCTCCTCATTCTCCTTCTCTTATCTACTTCCCTTCTTAGTTTCCTGTAGAATAAGATAGATTTCTATCTCTAATTAAGTGTGTATGTTGTTCCCTCTTTGAGTCAATTTTGAGGAAAGTAAGGTTCACTCACTAAATCTTACATCTCCAGTGTCCCTCCCCCTCTAATAGAAAAGCTTTTTTCTTGCCTCTTTTATGGCAAATACTTTGTACCATTCTACCTCTATCTTTCCCTTTCCCCCAGTACATTCCTTATTCAACCCTTAATTTCATCTTTTTATATATCATCTTTTCACATTCAATCTAATACTCATGCCCATACTCTCTCTAACTCCCCTAATAAGAAGAAAAAAATTTTTTTGAGTTACAAATATCATCTTCTCATTTAGGAATGTAAACATTCCAAACTTATTAAGTCCCTTATATTAACTTTTCCTGATTACCTTGTTATATTTCTCTAGAATCTTGTGTTTGGAAGTCAAATTTTCTATTTAAATCTGATGTTTTCATCAAGAATGCTTGAAAGTCCTTTTTTTTCCATTGGGGTATGTGATTCTTGGTTGTAATCTTAGCTTCTTTGCTCTCCAGAATATCATATTTCAAGCCTTCTAATCTTTTAATGTAGAAGTTGTTAAGTCTTATGTTATTTTAACTATGGTCTCACAATACTTGAATTGTTTCTTTCTGGATTTATGACATTTTCTTCTTGATCTGAGAGTTCTGGAATGTGGCTGTAATATACTTGGAAGTTTTCATTTTGGGATCTCTTTCAGGAGGTAATAGGTGGGTTCTTTCAATTTCTCTCTTACTTCCTGGTTCTAAAATATTAGGACAATTTCCCTAGATAATTTATTGAAAGATGATATCTACAATCTTCTTTTGATCAGGATTTTTAGGTAGTTCAATAATTCTTAAATTATCTCTCCTGGATCCATTTACCAAGTCAATTGTTTTTCCAATAAGATATTTCATATTGTCTTCTTTTAAAAAAAATCTCTTGACTTTGTTTTGTTGTTCCTTGATTTCTCATGAAGTCATTAGCTTTCATTCCATCAATTCTAATGTTTAAAGAATTATTTCCTTCTGTGATCCTTTTTCCATTTGTCCAATTTCACTTTGAAAGTTGTTTTCTTCATTGCTTAGTTCCCTCTCCCATATGACCAATTCTATTTTTAATTAATTTTGTTTTAAGTTATTTTAATTCAATTAATTTATCAGTGAATTTTGTTCCTCTCTGTTTGGTCAGTTCTGCTTTAGGCATTCCTCTCATTTGCCTTTTGTATTTCCTTTATCATTTGGCCTGCTCTCTTTTTTAAGATGTTATTTTCTTCAGTATATTTTTGTGTCTCCTTTACCAAGATGTTCACTTGTTTTCAATGATTTTCTTTAATTACCTTCCCTTCACTTCCAAATTTTCCCTCTATGTCTCCTAGTTGATTTTCAAAATCCCTTTAGAGCTCTTCCATGGCCCAAGATCAATGCATGTTGTTCTTGGAGACTTTGGTTGTATGAGTTTTGATTGTGTTATCTTGTAAGTGTGTGTTTTGATTCTTTTTTTTAGACTATAGTAATTTTTTATGGTGAAAATCTTTTTATGTTGTTCACTAATTTTCCCAATCTATTGATGGCTATTAACCCTTTATTACAGTAGGGCCCTGCTTCCAGGTTGGAGGGTACACTGCTCCAAGCTTCAGGGTTTCTGTGCAGCTGTTTTCAGAGATCATTTAGGGAACTGTAAGTTTTTATTTCTTCCAAGGTGTATGATCTAAGTGAAGGTGTGTTAACTACTCTCCTGGCTTGTGCTCTGGTTTGTGAAAAACCACAAGCATTCTTTTCTGCCCTAGAACTGTAAAAGACCATCCCTGCTGCATTGTGCCTGCAATAATGCTGGCAGTGAGAATCCTCTTATTTCCTTCTGACCTTATTTGATCTCCTTACCATCGGTGGTCTGAGACCTCAGGAAGCCACCACTATTGCTGATGATTCAGTGGCTACCAAGACCTGTTCTTTGTTTGCTGGGGTTACATTTGTACTTTCATGGTCAATCCTCCAATCTCACCCAGACACAAAAAACCTTTTCTTCTGACCTCCTAAATTGTCTTGGGTTGCAAAATTGTTTCATTGTTTTTGTGGGTCCTGTTGCTCTCTGATTTAATTATTTAATTGTTTTATAATATTTGTCACTATGTCAATTGGATATATAATTTAGAAATGCCCTTGATCAAATGTGATTATTGCTATATGCTATTTGACAATATTTGTATTTAATAATCATGCATTGAAATTAATTGTACTGGTTTACAACTTTTTTTTTTCCTACTTAACCCTCCCATGGTTTGAGGAACCATATTTTCCTCGTTTGGTACTCATTGCTTTTGCCACTCAATCAATATAATAATTTTCTCAATTGTTCCAAAAATGGTTAACACATCATGTGAATTATTTGTTCATAGATGTTTTATGAAATTAATTTTTGAATCCATCTGCTCCTATATTCTGTTTAGCAAGAGGAAGCTTTATTAATGACCTGTTTAATTTATCTTTCTGCTAACATTTTATTGAGATTGTTTTTGTTTTCTTTTTTCTTATTTAATATAGCTTACATTTTTGATAAACATTCACTCTTCTTAATAAATGTTGTTTTGTAAAATATTCATCCAGATAATAATCACTGATATTATGTTATTTTTCTCTCTTCTTTGTGATCTCTCACTTCTTTTCAATTCTTAAAATTTGACTTTCTTGCTTTTTTTTTAACTGAATTTGCTAATGCTTTGTCAGTTTATTGATATGTATAAAACAACAGTGATAGTAACCTAGATCTTATATTTACTTATTCTCTCCTAAAACAAACAAACAAACAAACCAACAAAACATTTTCTTTTGTTCATTTCTCCTTTAATTTTCATGAATTTTGGTTGTGTATTTTGTTTATTATATATTGATATCTCAGCACTTGTCTGCTTCAAAACTCTTCAAATTTGGTATTTGATGCATTTCAATGAGGAAAAAAAAGCATGCTTCAGCATTTGCTTGCCCCTTTATTGCAATTGGTTATTGTTTTGGTTGAGTAGTAGGTATGTGGGGTGGTCAAGCATACTGCCCAGTCCTCCCAGTTCTTGCTATTGCCTTCAGCCATGGGCAGTTCCTCTCCAGAAAAGGCAGCAGATGTGTAGAACTGTCAAGTTGAAGTTCACAATTTTGAGGTTATGTGCTTAGGTAGGCAGATCAGTGTATAGTGTGCAATGTATAGTTCCCTGGCTCCCAAAGCAGTAGGACTGGAAGGGGCATGGAGCAGCTGTTGTGCTCTGGTGGGACCCTGACTGGAGGCTGTATGGTGACTGTTGCAGAGCACCCAAGATTTCTGGCAGCCTGAGCTCAGCTGGCAGTCACATTCCTAGGTGGTGGAGCACATCAGACCATGGCTTCCATCTCCATATCTAGTGGATCTCTCCTTTCCTCAAGGAAGTTTAGATGGAAGGGATAGTGGAAAAGTATAAAAATTTGATGTTCTTCTCAGATAGTGAGAGGGGTCAAAAAGGGAGGAGCCTAGCTGGGATGGGATAGCCTGATTTGTTTCTCTGCAGTTGGAAATCCCACTTGTTCTTTGAGAAATTTGGTGGAGAGGTTTGGTTAGACTGTGTATTGAAGGTGTACTCTTTATGAGAAAAAAAAATGTTTAGTACCCATTGCTTTCTCCACTTATTGTGCCTTGTGAAATCAATTAACAATAAGAACCACTCTGATAATTTGCTAAATATAGAATCTTTAAATTGTAAACTCATTAATCCTATATTAATATACATTTTCAAGAATATAACTTTGCATCCCAAGACTATTTTAGTTGTATCCCATACAATTTCATGTGTTACATTAATAACATGCTCTATTTATGTTTTAATGATTTTCATATTATTTTTTTTGTTGTTATTGCCACATACTTCATTAGTTGATAAGGCTAAGGTAGTTCTTGTGATTGGCTGACTGGAGAGACTTTTCCTAGACAGAGAAAAGCCTCTCATGGACATATAATTGCATGATAGAAGTTCTCATTGATGTCTTGCAGTGATGTCTAACTCTTCATGACCCTATTTGAGATTTTCCCTGGCAAAAATATTGTTTTGGTTTTCATTTTCTTCTTTAACTTATTTCACAAATGAAAAAACTAAGGCAATCAGACTTAAGTGACTTGCCCAGGATCACACAACTAAGAAGTATCTAAGGCTGGATTTGAACTCTGGAAGATGAACCTGTCTGATGTCACACCTAACACTCCATCCCCTTTACCACCTAGTTGTCTGAAGGCAAGTTACCCATAATTTGGATAAGTATTTACAATGATCTTCATGTGACTACATGAAAGAAATAAGACAAAACCTTTCTTAAAGAAAACATGGTAAGGCAGATGAAGAAGAAAATGGGGAACAACTGATCTTGCTTGTACATAGGTGTTTCTTGATGAAAGAAAGAAGAAGAAAATTCAACAAGGGAAGCATGGGTATGAGGTTTGGAAGCAGGTAAAACCTGAGGAGCCTAGCTACAAAGCCACCATAATCACCTAGCCATATGATGATACAGGAAAGGATTGGCTTGTTGGCAGAATAACCAATGATAGATTTTATATCAACTTACAGAAACCTATTCTTATAGTATTGAATATGGATTCCCTTATGATTCTTCTTGAATATACTCCCATAGAAATGAATATTCATATTTTTTTTTTTACTTTTTGCTATACAGAGTGAATATTAATAGATGTTGGAGAGAAGTGATGAAAACATTTTTTTTTTGCATTATTCAGGTAAACTATTTTATCTAGTTTTTATTCCAAAAATTATGAACAAAGTGCTTGTGTTGTTATCTTAAATCAATATCATTTTTAATTCCTTGAAGCAGAGCTTTTCTTGGTCATGCAGAGCTTTTGAGAAGCAACCTTTGGGACCTGCCTGATGACATCATTGAACTGAATATTAGTTAGAGCAATGATACAGGAAAGCACTTTCACAGAAGAGTCAATTTTCTGTGGAAATATCCAAATTCTGGTTGTAATAGCATATAAAAAAAAAAAAACCTACAGAAATGGAGCTGAGCAAAGAATTTTTATAACAGTTATCATTTTGCTGTGGCTGTTGGTTTCATCATGTTAATGACAGAAAATCATATTCCAAAGGTCAGCATTAATCATTGTGTTGATATTGTCTGGTGGATGTAGGCTTCTAGTGAGAATGTTAAAAGAATAAAAGGAAAAGGGAAAGTAAACCAAAAGTTATTGCTATTCAATTCAGGAAAGAACTGACCCATCTTGAGATTCTTTAGCTATTTATTAAGGTTCATTTTATCATACATCAAAGTATTTTTTTGCCTGAGGATGAAAGATGGCCAAAGTACCAAAGAATTATTTTCTAAGTAGTAAAGGGAAAGTAGACAATGACCTAAAAGTGAAATACTATTTAAGAAAAAAAAAATTGCAAATCACAAGATTCCTTTATCTATAATTTGCTCATATGTAAAGATTTCATTGAAAAGTACCCCTGAAATTGATGCAGATTTGCAGAATTATAGTTATTTTTATTAATAGCAACCCTTTGTTGCTTATAATACTGTTTTTTAGTTAATAGTATTTTATTTTTTTTCTAATTGCATGTAAAGATAGTTTTCAATATTCACTTTTGTAAGTTTCATTTTTTTTTTCTTCCTCTTTTCCTTCTCTTCCCCCTCTCCAAGCTAGCAAGCAATCTGATATAGGATATACATATACAATGTTCCCTTTAAACAATACTTCCAATTAATCCTTCATATATATTATCTTGAAATGGAATAGCAGGTCAGAGCAAATTTAACCACAAGCTGAAAATAAGTGGTCAGTGTTTAAATGTGGTTTTTGACTCACTATAATCAAGGTAATCCCACTCCAAACTACACTTCATTAGAGCCCCACCTATAATAGTATTAGAAGTATTGTCCTAAGTGAAGAGTGAGGAACCTTTTTTCTGCCAAGGGATATTTGAATATTCATAACATCATTCTCAGGCCACTAAATTAGCCAGTTATAGAACTCAAGCAGTGGGAGGTAGATGTACCTAGATTTCACTTTGTCCTTGTCTGTAGTTGCCTTAGCAAAAATTCTGTGGGTCCTTAGACTCACTTCCCACTCATTGAATTCTGGAAGATGAGCCTTTCTGACATTACACTTGGCCCTCTATTCCCTGGCCAATGGGCCAGACGCTCCCCACTTCTGTCCTAAGTGAAGCTCAACATTGTGAAAGTTGCCTATGTAAGCATGATTCTAAACAACCACTTGGTTTAGTGACCAAAGAATCAATAAATCAGCCAAAGAAATAGGCCAAATCTTCTCTATAGGTCAAGCAAATGAATTGATTGTTTGATGTCCTCTGGTAGTCTATATGTCAAATTTGCTCTACCCAAATTTGTTTTCTCTAAAGGTCCATTTGGCTTGTCATCATTGCTTTCCATGAATCAAAGTTAATTATCTTTGATCCCTTTGGAATTATTCTATGAAAAGAAGAAATAGAGGAGGAAAAAGAACATCTTTTAAGATATTTTGATTCACACTCAAGAACTCAGAGTGTAGTTCTGATTTAGTATGCAAATAAGAGAAAGGCAGAATAATATATTCTGTTTAATCATGCAGATTTTTTTTTTATTGTTGGATCAAGTGTCCAGGCATATAAATGAATATTCTATGAAGCCAAAGTCTGTTTTGGAAAAAGAGGTATTAAAATGGAGTTGTAAGAGGGAACCAATAGTACTATAATTTAAGACCTTGCTTGGTTTATTTTCGAAAACAGTTTGTCTTTAAACAACTGTAGTTTATAATGAGAAAATTATCAAAAGCTTTTAGCTACTCAGGTTGCTGAAATGAAGGATGAACTCATCCATTATGAGCTACAAAACCCATTGATTATTTTACTTTCTTAAATCTTCAGTCCCAGGAATGCCTATTAATATACCAAAGATGTCTAATTGAAATATCTCCCCTCCCAGAACATAATATTGAAGAATGATTTTATAATATTGAAGAGATTCAGGTAAATACCATTCTACAGTAGAAACTACTGCAGATAAAATTCTTATTGTACAGTGATATATTATTCCAAAAGGAACAGCTATGCCAGGCACTTATTTGCCATGTCCACTTAGAGAGTCCAAATTCACCTGTCTGGCCACTATTTTCATCTGAGAAGGAAAACAGAATAATTTGGTTTCTGGCATTGTTTCTCCCTTCTTCTAATTATGAAATTTCGGGAAGTTCAGCTAACCTGGTAACAAAATACTGGGTGGGATAGGTGCTACAATTTTAAAGAAAATAAAACAATACTTGCCTTATATTTAACTGGGGGTTAGGGGGAGGGAGGATCCAGCATACACACATATAGGTAAATAGGAAATGTATAGAAAATAATTCAGAATAATTTGTGTGCTAGTAAATGTTTAACAAATAGGTCTCTGAAAATCAGTAGACTCTTTCAAATTTAATCTGTGATATTAACATTTTCCCAATACTTTCATAAGCATAGACAATCAACAAAAAATAAATCAAGTCCTGATTTTTTTTTTAATTTAATAGCCTTTTATTTACAGGATATATACATGGGTAACTTTACAGCATTAACAATTGCCAAACCTCTTGTTCCAATTTCAAGTCCTGATTTATAATAATTACCAAATTCCCAAAGTATAAATGTGTACACTGAAAATTTAATAAGTAGTTTTCCAGAACTTGCAAGCGCTGTCTCCTAACATTTTGGGATAGAATATTGTACTAATAATTGAGAAGGTCTGGGGAAAGATTGATGTACAAAGGGACACAGAATGGAAAATAGAATGCCATATTTGGGAAGTGAGCTGGGGGATCAATCTGGGTGGAACAGAGTATTTTTCTAATATAACATTATGTGAATGAGACATTAAACATGTAGTCAGATTTTGCAAGGCTGATCAACCCAATGACCAGCCAAGATTCTATAAGGCTCATGATGACACATGCTATTCATCTCCAGAAAGAGAACTGATAATCTCAGAAAGCAGATTGAAGCATATTTTGTGCCATTTCATTCTTTTTACTTTTTTTTTTTTTCTTTCTTGGATCATGGCTAATGCAGAATTTTTAAAACATCTATATCTATTTATAATGGGTTTTATTTTTGTTCCCTTCATAATAAGTGGGAAAGGGGGTGAGTTAGAACATTTGGAATTGAAAATAAAACAAAATTGAATTTAGAAATCTAGTCCAACTTCCTCTTTCTACAGATAAGATAACTATTCTTAAGAGAGCTTGTATTTGTGAAAGTTACAAAGGAAATAAATTTCAGACCTGGAATTTAAACCAAGGGCCCTGGACTCTGATTCCAGGATTTTGGGCACTGCTTTGAAGGAGAATAACATGGCATAAGACTGAAAAATATAGGAAAGTCATTTTGACTATAGCTTTAACTGCAAATCTGAGGATTGTGTATTGTACACTAGGGCATCACTAAAGATTTTTTTCAGCAAGAGAGTAGTATATCCAAGTTTGTTTCAGGAATATTAACTTGTAAACACATATAACTAGTCCCCTCTCTTAAATGTAAGCTTCTTAAGGCTATAGAGGTAAAAAAAAAAAAAAAAAAAAAAAAAGATAGGATGATGAGTTTAGTGTTTAGTACAGTACATGGCATAAAGTAGGGGTTTAATAAGTGTTTATTGAATTGACTTTTGTCTCCTCAGTATTTTTTATTTCTACATCAGGACTGATATTAGTACCTTGCTCATAGGTTCTTACCAAGTATTAGCCAGATTAAGTATCACTGGATTTTGGAGTCAGGAGAAAGAAGAATGGCCTTGCTACCAGAAGAAAATTGGTCAGAGAGGGAAAAGATTGTCAAGTATGGTGAAGAGTTAGAAGGCAGTTTAACCTCAAAGACTGCATTACTTTTGCAGTATAGAGGTTATACTGCAATAGAGATAGAGGTAAGTTATGACTAGAAAAAATATTAACAGCGATGATGAACTTTGTTTCTCAGAAACTTTGGGAAGATAAGATAGAATGATCCTGAGGTGACCCATGTGCCAGAAAATAGATTGGATCAAGCTTTTTGCATTATGCCTATAGGGTTTCTGTATTGTGCTAACTAGAGTCCAGGACCCATAGAACTCCTGTTTATGTCTAAACAATCACTAGTATTGCAGCAAGAAACACAAATGTAGCATTATAATTTTCCCCAAACAACCTAGGCAAATAGTCACAATCCTTTCTCTCCCATTCCTTAGAGATCACTGATTTCTTCTAAGAAGAGAAATTTCTGATGGATTTCAACAACAAAACCCCTCCACTGGAAAAAAAAAAAAAAAAAAAAACTACCTCTCTTCCATTCAAACCCACATGTGAAAAGATGTCTACATCTGAAAGATGTAGAGGAAAAATTAACTCATGATGTTCTTAGAATTATGATGGCCATCTGCCTTGTAATTTTTGAATTGCAGAGCCAATCTTTGTAAAGTATTCCTCATTACTGAAATAATAATAATGTGGAGTGCTGTGCAAATTGCATTGATTTGATTACTGCAACTTAAAGTATCTTTGATGCTCTGGGGCCATCTCTGAAAAATGTTGCATAATATTTTGAGGCAATTTCATCTATTTATTACTTACAGTCTTGTTTATATTCTCCAGCTGTTTTTTTAATTCTTTCCTAAGACAGTTGAACAGAAACATAATTTTTGTTTATAAGAGTTCATCTGTTCCTATTGCTTCCTTTTCAACTGAAGTTATCAATTCTGTCTGACTTCAATACTGAATTCTTTCCCTACAAAGGACATGAATGTTGGAAAGTTCTTGGAATTAATTCACTGGATTATATACATGGCCCAGCCTCTACATATGAAGAAATAAAATAGATTGATAATGCTTAATACAGTGCCTGGCACATAGTAGGGGCTTAATGTTTATTGAATCGTATTGAACTGAGCTGAGATCTTTTTGATAATTGCAGAGAATTTTGTAGATTTAAATACTTTGGATAGTTTTGCAGAGCAAAACTGGATTTGGATTCAGAAAGACCTTTTTCTCAGTAATTTTTGAGTTGAAAGACCCTGATACATTTCTCTGTGTTTTAGGTTTTTCCATTTGTAACATGGAGTGAGCTCCATTACCTCTCAAAAGTGTTTTTTCCCCTATCTAACTCTATGATCTTGTGATTCAATATTTGTTATTCTAACTATTTTATAAAGGTAAAACTATGCCATCCAGTTGGTATGTAAATCCAAAAAAATGTTTCTTTACACCCCTTCCTCCCCTTGCCAGACCATACTCAAAACCCTATTTTACCTGATAGACAATGGACAGGTAGGTACTTGGGAGAAAGTTTCATCTGAAGTCCTCAAACTCCTTTTTATGGAGAGACTGAATCTTCCTTACTTGGTTGTAATAAAGTTTAGGCAAAATATACTATGAGAAAAGAGCAAATTTGGGTTGATTACATGATTTACAAAGTATTCTCTTTCTAAATTCATTGAGGGATAGTGGAGGAGGAGGGCGTGCCTGTGTAGAGCTCATTCTTTATTATGAAGACTACAGTACAACTACAACTACAATTATAAGCCAATTAGGTAGATAATTGATACCATAAGGTTATTGAAGTTCCATGCTACTTGTTTCAGCTATGTTTAATACAAATGGCATTCTATGTTTTTAGGCAACTTTTTTCTGATTCCATGGACTAAAATGCAGCTTTGTTTAGTGAAATGGAGTAGGTACCAGGCTAGTTCCAATCTTTTGTTGAAGTTTCCTATCCCTCCCTTAAAGATGTTGAGGCTAGGAACAAGAAATGGTTCTTCAAGCACTGGAGCATCGTCCATGCACTGGACTTCCAATTCTTCCAAAGCCTAGGAGCTTATGTTGAAATAGACAGTTTTTAATAGGAGATTTTGCCTCATTTCTCTAAAGATTTCAGTTGGCAACCTTTTGTCCTTGCAAAGAGGAAGTATCAATGAGTTGGATCCTGAATATGGGAGGAAACATATCTTTGATCCTAGGCACTAGGTTTGTGCATGTAGTAAAGACTTGATAAGAAGGCTTCTTCAGTGTGTTAAATTTATCCCCATAACTTTAGTGTTCATTAGAGAGTTTTAGACATTTCAGCACATCAATAAACGGTGCTGCTAAGAGGAAGAACATAGCTATGAACTATTAGTAATACCCTAAAATACCAGGGAAGTGTTAAAAATCTTTGGTATGATATAACTACTGATGAACAGCCTTGCAAAACTCCTTGTAAAGTTTTTGTCAGTGTGCTTTGAACCCTTGGGATGCCATACCCTTCTCCAACTTGCCATTCTTCTATTTTAACTGACAGCAAGTCTTGGAATAGAAAATTGAGGATAGATAAGACCAGTTTGGTTTGCTTACCAGGAGTCCAAAAGGAGATACTCACTTAGTTTAGCATGTCTTAAAACACCAAATTTATGAACTTCTGATTAACTCCTAGTGGCACTGCACAATCTCAATCTATAAATTGACATTCATATAGGTCATATGGAATATTGGAAGGTCATTTTCTATTCATCATCCCTTTATTTTTGGGTGAAGTTCCATGTTCTCTCAAAGGTTAATTTCATTATTACCATTAATTTTGCCAATTGATATATCATGTCAGATTAATTAGAGTACCAGGCCCAGATAATAATGAAAATCCAGAATATGTTTTTAAACTATAATGGCACTCTTTAATTTCTGCTTTCCTACAGAATATTTTTCACCATTAATGAATATCTACTGAGCTTCTCCTGAGTTATAGACATTAAATTAAGTTTTTATATAACACACTGACCTAAAATTTAATGTCATTGCCACTAACTTCTTACCTTTGTTATTGTGCAAAATTTCCCAAGGATCCTCCTTTCTTTCTTTGCTTCTGTGCATGTATCATTGCTGTTTGGTTTTTTTCCTCTTCCCATTGTTATTCAGGTGGTATGAGGTTTGGATTGGTGTGCTTCTGCACGTCCACCACTTATTTCTGAAATGTAAGCTGCCACATCATAATTAGGGGTTGACAGCTCCTGTTCATTGAGGTATGAGTCACACCAATATAAAAATGTGCTTTATTTAATTTTCTTGTTCAACAGATTGTTTGTCTTATAATAGTATCTATGCAGAAACTTGTTTTTATTATTATTATTAAGAATAAAAAAGGCAGCCAAATAATGCTACATGAGGATTTACATGTTTTCAGTGTTTGGGCTGTAAAAACTATGGAACCTACTGTTCTGAAATGATGCCAGAAAACAAACAGAATTTTTAAAAATTAGAGAGTTATGGGAGGTATTTGTTATGAATAAATTTTTTTTTTCTGTAGTTTGATAGATCCTACAGCTCAGAAAACTTTATTCAGTGGATCATTAACCTAAGTGTTGGGAGGGAATTTCAATATCCCCTCAACAAAATCACAGAGAAATAAATGGCCAAACATCTTCTGCTCAGAAGAATCCATTTAGGGGGAATCCACTGACATAGAAGATTCTTTCTTCTTTTTGACAGTTTTAATACTTAGGAAATTTTCTTTAAATCAGTTCCAAATATAAGCATTTTTTTTGTTTCTTTGTTTTTCTTTTTGCGTGATGTTTGTCTATCATCAGACTGAACAACTTTAATCTTTTTATTTAATAGCTTGTATAGGTAAATGGTATGATAGAGAGAGCATTGGACTTGAAGGCAGGGAGACTTGAATTCAAATTTGGTCTCAAACACTTTTTGTGTTATTTTGGGCCCAGAGTCAGGAAGAGCAAAGTTAAAATCCAGTCTCAGATACTTACTAGCTATGTAACGCTGGACAAGTCACTTAACCCTGTTTGCCCCAGTTTTCTCATCTGTAAAATGAAATGCAAAAGTAAAGGGCAAACCACTCCTACATCTTTGCCAACAAAACCCCAACTAAACGACAACAAGAGTATCTACTTACAGGGGAAGGATAAATTGAGGATAACAAGGATAAATTGAGACAAAGTTTATAAAGTATTTCATAAACATTTTAAAGCACTATATAAATGCTGTTACTATTTTATAGTAGCAATTATTATTATCATACTTGAAAATATCTATTCTCTCTCCATTTAATATCTTTTCTTCTTCAGGCTAAATATCCTGAATTCCTAAAGTCAATCCTCATAATATTGCCTGTTCTCTAGTTTTTTCATCAATTGGGTTATTTTACTGTGGAAGTGTATCAGTTTTTTTTTTTTTTTTTTAATATCCTTCCTAAGGAAAGTACCCAGAAGATATATTATAGTACCTTTCCTAATACTGTCTAGGAGAGCATGAATTTTCTGCACTGCCACATCACAGTATCAATGTAGTTTATGTGCCCTTAAGATCCTTACAATTATGTTGGGGAAGAGAATTGATGAACCAATAGAGTGAATCTAGGGGCAGAGCTGACTGGACTGATGCCGAGTACTTCAAGCTTCTCTCACTCTTCTATAATTAGCTTGACCCCAGGATTCCACTACCACTTTTCTCTGAACTTCAGGAAGAAACAAGAGGCGTGGCATTTGCCCTGTTGACATGCATGAAATCTTCTAACTTACATAGACATTTAATTTTTTCTTTGTCATTATGAAGTACATAATAATCTTCTACATAGCTACTCTTAGAATCCCTGTGATTAAATTTTCAAGATTCCAGACAAATTATAACTTATCTCTTCAGCCCTATTTTATCCTTTGCCAAGATCCCATTATTCCTGTATTTTTAACCATAATCCAGAAATCCAAATCTCTTTCTCAATGCATCTTCTTAATCAAATTGCCATTCAGTCTTGCTTTCTTATTCCCCTATTCCAATAAGCAATCTTCATGAAACTATTGTTTCTATTCATCTTATTCTTGAATTCAAGGAACATAAATACAGTCACATTCATTTCTAATTTTATTAATTACATACAAACTACCAATAGTATACTTTCAATAAAAAGATCCAAGAAACTTGCTTCTTATTTGCTATTGTCTTAGGGTCCCAAGGTTTTGGTTCTGGGTGGCCTATATTTAACAGCAACACAACTTGATATATTCAAATTATAGAATGATTTAGAATTGCCCAACAAGGTTGCAAGGGTCTGTGTGGTTACATACTTACATACTCAAAGAGAGCTACAGACATACAGTAGAGTAGGATAATCAGAACATAGAAATCTTAATACACCAGTCAGGAAAAGATCAGATAAGGATAAACAAAAAGCTTGGTTGAAAGGTTCCTTTGTTATTAGAAGCTGTATGCATTTATATATTAGCATTCTAACTATCTCTGCTATATATCTTCTTTTTTTTTTTCTTTTTTGGGGAAAAACTCAGGTTTTCTTTCCTTCCTTCCCTCCCTTTCTTCCCTCTTTCTTTCTCTTTCTCCTTCATTTCTTCCCTTCCCTTCCTTTATGTTCCCTTCTCTCCTCCCATCCTTCCATCATACCATCCTAACTTTCTTCCTTTCCTTCTCCTTCTTTCTTTCTTTCTCTTTCTTTCTTTCTTTCTTTCTTTCTTTCTTTCTTTCTTCCTTTCCTTCTCCTTCTTTCTTCCTTCCTTCCTTTCCTTATCCTTCTTTCTTTCTTCCTTCCTTTCGCTTTCATTCTTTCTTTCTTTCTTTTTTTTCTTTCTTTCTTCTCTTCCTTCCTTCCTTCCTTCCTTCCTTCCTTCCTTCCTTCCTTCCTTCCTTCTTTTCATTGTTTCATCCCATCCCTTTATGCTCCTGTTGAAATCAGGTCAATAATATTGCTGTCTCAGCAACCCACATCAAGAAACCATCAACCACTATTAATTATCTCTTCTTTCTCTGATTGGGTAAGCTCTCTAGGCCAGGGTCACCAATCTCATAAGTATTTGAGGTAGAATTTCAACTTGTATTTCTTTGGTAGTAAGTTTATTTATTTTCAGTACACATTACTTTATGAATCATGTTGGGAAAAAAACAATCAGAGAAAAAGAGAAAAACCATGTTGATTTACATTCAGTCTTCTTAGATTTTTTTCTGAATGAAGATGACATTTTCTGTTTAATCTATTGGGACTGCCTTGGATCATTGAACCACAGAAAAAACCCAAGACTTGCATAGTTGATCATTGCATATTATTGCTCTTATTGGGTACAATGTATTCCTGGTTCTTCTTGTTTTGCTCAGCATCAGTTCATGTAAATCTTTCCAGGTCTTTCTAAAATCAGCTAGTTCATCATTTTTATAGAATAATAGTATTCTATTTCCTTCATGGACCACAACTTGTTCAGCCATTCCCCAATTGATAGACATTCGCTCCTTTTCCAATTCTTTGATTTCACAAAAAGAGCTGCAACAAACATTTTTGTATGTGTGAGTTCTTTTCCCTTTTTTATGATTTCCTTGTGATACAGACCCAGTAATGGCACTGCTGGATAAAAGAGTCACACAGTTTTTTAGCTCTTTGGGCATAGTTCCAGATTGTTCTCCAGGATGGTTGCATCATTTAACAACTCCACCCACAATGCATTAGTGTCCCAGTTTTCCCTCATCCCCTCCAACATCTATCATTATCTTTTCCTGTCATTTAGCTAATCTGAGAGGTATGAGGTGGTACCTCAGAATTGTTTTAATTTACATTTCTCCAGTCAGTAGTGATTTAGAGCATTTTTTCATACAATTATAAATGGCTTTAATTTTATCATTTGAAAATTGTCTGTTCATATTCTTTGACCATGTATCAATTAGGGAATGACTTGTAGTCGTATAAATTTGACACAGTTCTGTTTATATTTTAGAATTGAGACCTTTATCAGAAATACCATCTGTAAAGATTTTTCCCCAGCTTTGTACTTCCCTTTTAATCTTGTTTCTGTTGGTTTGGTTTGTGCAAAAAGTTCAATTTAATATAATCTCAGTTGTCCATTTTGCCTTTCATAATGTTTTCTAGTTCTTCTTTGGTCATAAATTCCTCCCTTCTCCAAAGATCTGATAGGTAAATTATCCTTTGTTCTCCTAATTTGTTTATGGTATTGTCTTTTATGCCCAAATCATGTATCCATGAATTTAAGACTTGATGACTCTAAAATTAGCAATCTATTCACTGGGCTATGAGTTTGAGCTGCAAAATGAGTTTAGTACTGAACAATCAAGCAGACACAAATAAAAGGAAGACAGCTTAATGTGAGAAAGCAGATTGTTATGCAAGGAATTGTTATGCAAAAATGGTAGAGAGAGATCTATTCTGCTCTAATTATCAATGGTAGGGTAGCATATTCTCTGAGAGAATACCAAGATACAAAAGAAAAGAAGGCTTATCCCAAGTTAGTAATTAAGACTTTATTAAGATTAATTAGGCTAATTGGATGAATTTGCTTTTTTTCCCAAGAGGTTATTAGTCCAGGGTAGCAGTAAGACAATGTTACATCATGTATCCCCACAACCACCCTAGGCTATGTAGAAATACAGAAGACATGGTACTAGGATGATCCAGGGTCATATGCAAGATTTTTCAGTGAAATGTTTTGTAAAACTCAAAGCTACATAGAAATTTGCTATGATGATGATGCCATTATATAGTGTTTTATTTTTACAAAGTGCTGTCTGTGTACAATTCCTTTGAAGTAGGTCTAATTTTATGTATGTGAACAAAGGCTCCATGATCACTTTGGGGAATTTACACACACTCCTTGGTTTGAAATAAAATGTTAATTAAATTAAATGATAAGTTTTTTAAAAATATTTCACTAAAGTTAAACCCAAACCATTGTAAACTATTGAAAATCCAATAAATTGTATTTTTCTGCAGTTTCTCTGACAGTATAAAGCCACAAAGGATAGCTCACAGAATTTACGTTTGGAAGAAATTTTAAGTATTATCTAGTTCAGCCTTCTTATCTAAAGGTGTTTCTGAGATCAAAATATAGAGAAGGAACATTCTCATCAAGATTTGCCTTTTGCCTCATACTAGCTTTCTCACAGAGAAATGGTCTTTACCTGATTTTATCATACAAAGATATGATTTCTATTTCTGTTCCATAGATAAAATCCATGTGTCATATTATCTAACAATGACATGACCTGTTACAACATACCATTCCACAGAAATGTTTTTTTTTTTTTTTTTGCTTCATGCTACCTTTCTCTATTTTTAATTATTAATGGCACCCCATAAACTATTCTGGTAGCACTTGTTTAATATCTGATTGACACATCAGACTGTATCTTCCTTTAGAAAAATGGGGGCCATTGCTTGCTCCACAAATTATCAATATGGGTTTGTAGAATTTTCTTACTTTAATATTTCATACTTGATGGTTTTGACTTCTTCAAATTGTTAGTATGTGTTTTCTTCATATACATAGTTTCCATAAATATGAGTAAATTCCAAAGTGATAAGGTAAGGCCCCATCTTTCTCCTGACCATATCAAACTCAATGTCTTACCAGTACCTTAAATTTGCTTGTCCAAAATCCAAATTAAACCCTTCTCAATCTCCAAACTTAAAAAAAAATAATCTTAAAATAGTTCTTGAAGGACATGGCACACAAACCTTCAGAGTAATCATTGGCTTCTTCTTCTCCCTTAGCCCCTAAATTCATTTTGCAAGATGGGTTGATTCTCTCTTTACATATTTGCTTTCCATTTTAACTTGCTATCACTCCTTCAATCCTACATATCATTGCTGCATTAATATTTCTGTAGCACGTCAATGAGCATTTCATTCCCCTGATTAAGAACCCTCAGTGAATCTCAATTGCCTACAGAAAAAGTTCAAGCCACTTAAAGATGGTGTTCAAGGCTCTACAAATCTGGCCCTCAAACTATATTTCCAACCTTCATCTTCAGAGTTCCACTTCATTATCCTATGTTCCAATCAAATCAGACTAGATTTTCTTTTTTCAATATACTCTATACTTTTCCTTCTTGGTGCTTTTGTCCATATTTTACTTTATGTCTCTAATTCATTGCTTTCAAAACTCCTTGTTTAAATTTTACCCACCCTTCAAGACTAAATTCAAACAGAGACCTCCATGGAGTCTTTTTTGCATATTCCAGCAGAAGGGATATAATTTTCTTGGAATACCCACAGGTCTTTGTTTGAACCTATTTTATGCATGTATCATATCCTATTCAATGGCATAATTATTTATAGTCTTGTCTTATCCCTCAAGTATGTTATAAGCTCTTTGAGATCCGATATTCTGTCTTGGGTAACCTTGTTTTCTTCACAATCCCTCTCCCTAGGTAGTAAATCTCAATAAATATTAAAAGATAACATCTTTGAAAGAAGAGATTGATTTATTCATTGTATTTTTATTCTCAACACATAGTACGGTATTGTTATCT
This sequence comes from Sarcophilus harrisii, assembly GCF_902635505.1. NCBI lineage: Eukaryota > Metazoa > Chordata > Mammalia > Dasyuromorphia > Dasyuridae > Sarcophilus > Sarcophilus harrisii. The sequence continues at coordinate 563,341,487 of NC_045427.1, read as the reverse complement.
GGAACATAATAGATCAGGATTCTTAAATGTTATTTATTTATTTTTGATCATGAACCTATATGGCAATCTGAAGATGCCTATGGAGATCTCAAAAATATATATTTTAATTCATAATTTATGAAAATATAAAATTTAAGTTAGAGACTAGAGAAAATATTTTTTTTATCCTATTTGAGCTCACATACACCCTCCCAGAATCTATGTGAACATTTGGGGTACATATAACAATAGTAGTTGTAGTAGGAGTAGATGTTGTAGTAATAGCAGCAGCAGCAGTAGTAGCAGCAGTAGCAGTAGCAATTTAATAAATACTATATGCTTAAGAAGTACTTTTTGATTATTTTTATGATTTGATTATTATGAACTAATGTGTACATTCATGTTTGAAAACTTATCCATACTATGCTATGAAGAAAAATAAATTCTTATTGGAGTGCAAAATAAGGTTTATCCTGTCTGTAAATCTACCTTTGTTATGGTATTCCTGATTTGTACAACTTCTTAGTTTCTTACTTACTCGTACTAAATGTTAAAAGTCTTAATGCAGTTCTAAGACTACGTTTTGCCCAGATCTGTCCCCACCTAATCAGAAGCCCAGAGATCTAGGAATAACTTGAGGATTAGTAAATAAGAAACAATTTGAGATTGTTATAGACCAGCTAGATCTCTAAAAAGGAGAAAGAATGAGTGGATACTTTTCAAGAGTGAGATACTTATCTGTTGTACCTTACTGTTGATCTGAGCAAGATTTTGCTTCAATTTTACCTCCAGTAAGTGCTGTTTAATGATGTTTTACCATCTGTAGTGTTCTCTTCTTTTCTAAAATATAATGGTTCTTTGGGAGCAGATGTCTTGGGGAGTTTCTGGAGGCAGCCTTAGTTTCAGTTCAAAGTAATAATCACCTCAAATGCAGCCAACTGTTAAAGGTCCAAATCCTTTATTGTTTCTTTCAAAATAGGCTGGTAAGCTTTCCTTGCTTCCGAGAATTCTTGTTGTTAATCCTTTTGCCTCTGTCAGCTTCAGCCTCCAGCTCTCTCTCCAAATCATGGCTTTCTCAGTCTCCTCAACTGACTCCTGCTTTCTCCATCTCTCTAAGTCTCTAGTGCTTGTCCTTTTATATGTTCTTTTAGAGGTGTGAACTCAAAGGTTGCCTCCTCCGAGAGAGAGTGGGATTGTGGGTTCCTGACTTGTGAATCTCCTCTACTGAACTTGTGAATCTTATACTGAATCCTGACTTGTGAATCTCCAAAGCTAATATGTGAACTAATGTGTGAACTCTTAAAGGTGTGAAAGGTGTGAACTCTGAACTAGAGAACTGCTAAGCATGATGCTAAAATTAGACAACTGGCTTATCACTTTGTAAGAATCCTAACAACCATTATCTTCATGGCCTTTAGTTTAGCAGAGTAGCTTCTTTAGGGAAGCAGTGGGAAAAAGAAACAGTCCATTTATAATCATTTTGGAATTGAAAAGTAAGGAGAAGCTGAGTAGCTAGTTGTAATAGAAATACCCAAGGACTCTTGACTATAAGGCTTTGAAGGGGAATTATTTATTTTATTGTTTTTTTTTTTTTGTTTTTTTTTTTTTTTGGACAGGGGACTTTCAATTGTCTTGATGATGAAATTTCAACCTGATAACAAAAATGCATCTGGTATTCTTGCATATGTCTTGATAATTTAGATTATTGTAGCAAATTGTAGTATTTCTATATTTATGGACCTAAGTGACAGTCAAAAAGAGTAGTAGGAAGAGGACAAGGAGGAGGAGAAAAGGAAGATGGGAGAAGAAGAAGAAAAAAAAAAGTTGAGGAGGAGGAGGAGGAGGAGGGGGAATACTGATAATAGTCATGGAAATAGACCAAAGCTTTTCACGTTACTGACAATTCTTGGTTTGGAAACTCCTTTCATATATGCAAATAAACAACTCATCTATAATTTATAATGTCAGGATGTTCCTTGAGGGTTCTCAGAGGTTAAACAACTTATCCATCATCATATAACTTATCTGTTGCAGAGACAGAATTTGAATCAAATCTTTCTAGCTCTAAAAGCACTTTATTATCTACTTCACAATAATGTTTGTTTGTTTTCCCATTCTTTGTTTTGTCTCCCATAAAACAAAAACAGTTTCTAGTGGTCATTTACCGTTAATGGAAAAGAGAAGTTTTATTATGAAAATATGTATAGGAATCAATCTGCTTTAACAAAATGAAATATTTTCATTGAGTTATTTAATTGAGGCAACTTTAAAAGCTATTTCTGTGGGATACCAATGTTTTCAGTTCTGTTCCCTTTTAGAGCAGATCTGGGTGTTTTGTACTTCATAAGTGTCAAATGGAAACTATGTTTTCAAAGTAGCTCTTGCCATTCTTATACTATTCAGGCTATAAAAGGCTAAGATAAGAATGGAGCTTTCCAAATATTTTAAATTTCTTTTGCCTGAGAAGATAAAGAGCAGGGATTCAGAAAAGAAAAAGATGAAAAAAAAATATAACACTGATGCTCAGAGGGGTTTTGATTATTTCAGCATGTGGTCTAATAGGCAACAAATTCAGTAAGATGGGGATTAGCATAATATAATGAGACTAGAATTAGGGAACCGGAAGACTGAAATATAACTTACTGGGAAGATATCACAGTAGGCAAAGAGGCCAGGATAAAGCATTAAAAAAAAAAAAAAAAGGATGAATTGATTTTCTGTGAAATTAGCTCTCATCCTCAAAGAAGAATGTTAGAAGAATCTGAGTCTATATTGAAGCAAGACATATCAATAATTAGTATAACTTGGTTCTAGATATTTCTAAAGACGCCATGCCTTCCTTTGCAAAGATAATGCAATTACCTACCAGGGCAAGATTCAACAGTACAGGGTGGGAAAAGGTGCATTTGAAATCAGGCAGGAATCGGCCAGTAAAAATACCAAGGTGTCAGAATTAAAAACCTATGAGGCTAGGTGGAAGAAATTTGCTTTACTTACGGGAATGTGGATGACATCACTGGGAACTAATTGCCACTTTACAACTGAAGAAGGAGCTTGTTAAAATTGATTTAGTTGGATTTCTTTTGCAGGCCAAGAGTAGGTAAATGTAAATGCTATGATCTATATAGAAGGTTTTAGTAAGAGAAACAGATTAGTGTTCATATGGAGACTCCATAAAAATGTCATAAAGACAAGATTGATCAATTACAACTAAGAAACAATTGGGCCATGTGCTGAGAGGAGAATGAGAATTCATAAAGTAGATTTTGAGAAGTTAATGCTGAATTCATGTGTTTCATTTTTTAATTTCATATATTTTAAGATGCTAACATTTATCAGTTATTTGAATAGTCTCTATTAAGTTACATTGCTGATGTATATCTTGGTTAGTTGTATATTATAAAGGTCATAATAAGATATCCCCAAATTAGATAAACAGGAGTATATTGAATTTTAGGTGATTATTGCCTATTATTTCATCAAAAAAAGAATTTCTCTCCTGATTTTTTTTAAGATGTTGAACTAATGTTATTATATCAAGAAAGTGTAAAAGTGATCATTTTATCAACTATAAATTTCTGGAACATTATAGGTGAAGGAATCTTAGAAGTCATCTAATCTAACCCCTTGATTTTCTACCTCTACAAGCAAAATATACATATTTTTGTACATAAAATATATTGTATCGGTAAAATTTAATGATGTTTGCTACAGATACATTTAACTTTATTGCTACTAGATCTTTGGTCAAGATTTTTGTAAGTTTAATTGGCTAAATAAACTCACATAGTTAAACTGATTATGATATTTTCTTGGGATATAAAATTCACAGAATCATAGAATCTCAGACTTCAAATTACCTCAAAAATCATTTTTTCAAACTATACCTGAGGAAGAATCATCTCCATAACATCCTGAAAAGTGGATATTGAACTTTCACTTGAAGACCTCTAACGAGGGAAAATAAATTATGCAAGACAATCTGTATTGCTTTTGGTCAGCTCTAATTATTAGGAAGTCTTTTCTATATATGATGGCAAAAGTCATGTGTATTTTGGAGTTTCAGAGTTAAATGTCAATATAGCTATTTGGATCTGATATAGAAATTTGGGTGACTATTACTTAGTATCACTTTAAGAAAAGACTCTTCCTTCCTTGCTTGGATTCAAAGGAAGAAAGTGTAAGCCTAAACTGAACTGTGAAAAAATTATTGAGAAGTGGATAATTTGGAATCTACCAATAAGAAATTTGGACTTCTCCAATTAAAAAAAAAAAACTATTTACTGTCATTAGGTGACATTATTCAACTTTAATTGTATCACAGTTTTGCTGAACAATTTCTGTCTGATTTTCCTTGATACATGTTCTTTGCTCCATTTGGGCAGCTTATACACATGGGCTAATTGCAGGAGCTTTTTTTTTTTCTCCCCCTGGGAGAAGGTTCTATTTTAATCTTTTAATTAGTTAGTATAGAGTTCTGCTGGTGCATGATTTTCTGTTCTGTAGTCTTGAGTTTGATATTTTTAGTCAAGATGCAAGACATTTCATTATCTTTTCTTCCTGTTATTTTTCATTGAAAAGTACTTTAAAAAGGTTTCAACAGTGTCAGGTTGTCACTGGGTCTCTCCTGGAAATCATGTGAAATGCTGGTAATGGACTCTGAGAGAATAATTTGAGCTCCAACTGAGGAGAGCCCCAAGAGCAGAAAAAAGGGCAGAACTAGATGGGAAAGGAAGAAATGAACTTCCTTTCAGACTCTCAATGTCATGATATGAAGATACCTCCAGCAGCTTTTCCATTGGCCATCACTTTTCCTGTTCAATCCTAGGCAGGAAAATGCTCTGGTTCATACAGCAGGAATCCCCACGTGGTCCAACAATATCTAGATAGTATAGTTTCCTAGGATGGAAAATATAAAGAAGGAAAGAAGAGGGCTTTCTCTTTCAGGAAGGATCTGGTGTTGTAGGATATTCATGCAAATATCATGTTTGTGACTATAAAATGGAAAATAAATGTGTGATATTGGGTTTCAGAATCAAATTCATACTTCCTCATTGATTAGCTTTCTGATTTGTGCCAATTTATTTCATCGCTCCAGGCCTTAGTTTCCTTATCTGTAAAATGTGGCCATCAAATAAGATTATGTCTAGAGTCTATTCCAGATTTAAATCTAATTCTACAGCTGAAAACAGTTTATGCCTATTTTAATGAATTGTACCATTGTCTACTGAAGCCCATGTATTCCTCTATAAGAAGCTTTTAGAAACACTTAGAATTCATCTTGAATATATGAAGAATAAACTTAGTAACTCAGGGGAAAAAAAGAGAAAGAAAGAAAGAAAGAAAGAAAGAAAGAAAGAAAGAAAGAAAGAAAGAAAGAAAGAAAGAAAGAAAGAAAGAAAGAAAGAAAGAAAGAAAAGAAAGAAAGAAAGAAAAAAGAAAAGAAAGAAAGAAAAAAGAAAGAAGGAAGGAAGGAAAGAAAAAGGAAGGAAGGAAGGAAGGAAGGAAGGAAGAAAAGGAAGAAGAAGGAGAAGGAAGAAAGGAAGAAAAGAGAGAGAAGAAGAAAGAGAGGAGAGAAGAGAGAGAGAGAGAGAGAGAGAGAGAGAGAAAATAGATAGGGATGCATACATTTCCTTTAATGAGAGGATAAATACAATGCCAAATGATGGACTTGGGGACAACTACTCCTATTTCTTATACATTTTCTTGTTAGTTTTCTCTCCAGGTTTAAAAACAGTCTGTAAATACTAGCAAATATTCTCAATCTTTTATTCTATCTCTTTCTGACTTTGTGTATCTCTCTCTCTCTCTCTCTCCCTCTCTCTCTCTCTTTGTCTCTCTGTCTTTATGTCTCTGTCTCTCTGTCTCTCTGACTCTCTCTCTCTGTCTCTCTCTTTTTCTCTCTCTCTTTCTCCCTACTTCCATTCTCTCCCATTTTCCTTCCCTCCCTTCTTTACTATCCCTTTTTTTTTCCTAACTGAAACTTCATGTTTTACATTTTTACTTCATGTAATACTTTCACCTCTCAATCTAAAAGCTCCAAACTCACTAGAATTATACAAATTGGTATTAATGGCTATCATTTATTAGCAGTTATCAAAAGTAGAGCTAAACCTTAAAACCTTGCATATCAGGCTGCAATAAAAAAGAGAACTGTGTTAAATTCTTTTAATTTTTTCCCATTCTCCTCCCAGGAGGGGTACTCTGAGTTATATGGTGAACAGAAATGAAAGTGATCAAAAAGATAAAGGGAATTTTCCCTAGGAAAGAGTTCTAGTGATTTAAGAGGGGAGAAAGTAGTTGTTGATCCTTTTCATTCTCACTAAATGTACAATTGTATAGACTGTTTCAGCTTCATGTGTTCTCTGCTTTTCCAGCTGACTGTAATCTTCTATTGCCCTTGTCTGCTCTCTTGTCAATCTCACTGTTATCCCTACCTATTTGCATACAAAATATTTCTTTTTGCTTATTTTTTCCTTGAATTTTGTTGCATTTGAAGTGGGATGAAATGGCTCTCTGCTTCCTACAATGCTTAGCAGAAGCTTACAGAAAAAGCTTAAAACATGTTTTATCCATCTTGCTTCTTTATGACTCCCAAAATATCAGGGATCATTTGTCTTGAAGGACATCAGAACTGGAAACTTGAGATTTCCCATATACTAAAATACTTTGGGTTAACAAGCTGCTAGCCACTGTGATTCTATGTTGTCTCTATGGCAACATAAGTTTCTTCTTTTTTTTTTTAATTATAACTTTTTTATTCACAGAACATATGCATGGGTAATTTTTTACATTATCCCTTGCACTCACTTCTGTTCCTACTTTTCCCTTCCCTCCCTCCACCCCTCCCTAGATGGCAGGCAATCTTATACATATTAAATATGTTATAATATATCCTAGATACAATATATGTATGCAGAACCATACAGTTCTTCTGTTGCACAAGAAGAATTGGATTCAGAAGGTAAAAATAACCTGGGAAGAAAAACAAAAATGCAAATAGTCCACGTTCATTTCCCAGTGTTCCTTCTCTGGGTGTAGCTGATTCTATGCATCATTGATCAATTGGAACTGAATTAGATCTTCTCTTTATCAAAGAAATCCACTTCCATCAGAATACATTCTCATACAGTATTGTTGTTGAAGTGTATAATGATCTCCTGGTTTTGCTCATTTCACTCAGCATCAGGTTCATGTAAGTCTTTCCAAGCCTCTCTGTATTCATCCTGCTGGTCACTTTCTACAAAACAATAATATTCTATAACATTCATATGATGTAAAGGGCTGAAACTCTTGAGTTAATGTACTGAGGTCAGACAACAAACCATTTAAGGCTAATTACCAATTGTACAATACTCTATAAGTATATGCTTGGAAAATGGCCCTACCCATTATTCTGTGTTGGCTCAATAATTGATGTATACAGAGAATTGTAGGAGGGACTAGGGGGTGGAGTAAGACTAGACAGAGTCACTTTTGGGTGGGAGACAAAGAGGAGAGGTTGTGGAGATTCTGCATCCATCCAATTCACTTCTACCCCTAAAGACCAAGAATAAAGACCAAGGACTTTTGCTTATCCTGACTCTGGCTGATTTTAAGGTATCCAAGGTGCTAACTTCATCTTCACAATATACCAAAATTTACCCCACCATTCTCCAATTGATAGGTTTCCATTCAGTTTCCAGTTTCTGGCCACTACAAAAAGGGCTGCCACAAACATTTTGGCACATACAGGTCCCTTTCTCTTCTTTAATATCTTTTTGGGATATAAGCCCAGTAGTAATACTGCTGGATCAAAGGGTATGCACAATTTGATAACTTTTTGGGTATAATTCCAGATTGCTCTCCAGAATGGTTGGATTCATTTACAACTCCACCAAAAATGCATGTGTCCCAGTTTTCCTGCATCCTCTCCAACATTCATCATTATTTTTTCCTGTCATCTTAGCCATTCTGATAGGTGTGTAGTGGTATCTCAGAGTTGTCTTAATTTGCATTTCTCTGATCAATAGGCAACACAGGTTTTTTAAGTTGGGAGGGGATTAAATTGGTTATAAATTTTTTTTTTAGAAAATGTCACCAATAGAAATGGGATATATAAGATATATAAGGAATTGATAAAAAGATTTAAGAATAAAAACAAAATATTGCTAATAAGTACATAGTTAAAGGATACTTAAAGGTAGTTTTCACTGAAAATTTCAGGCTATCAACAACTACATTTTAAAAAATCCTCCAAGTTTATTATTAATAAGAGAAATATAAGTTGAAACAACTTTTATTTCTCCTTATACCCATTATATTAGCAAAGTTGAAAAGTGGGAAATGAAAGTCCCAATATAGGGACTATGAGAGGACAGGCATACTAAATACATCATTGCTGGAGCTGTAAATTGGTCCAAATATTTTAAAAAGCAGTTTGGAACTGTATTATATAAGTTTCCAAAATGTGTATACTTTTTGATCCAGGGATACCACAAAAAGGAGTCAAAGTCAAAGGGAAAATGTCTTTAAATACACAAACATTTATGGCAGGGTTTTGTTATTATTGTTATTGTAAAGTATTGGAAAAAAGTAGATGATTTTCTTTCAGAAAAGGCTAAAAAAAAAATGGCATGTGCTTAATGGATCTGAAGGAATTCTATTGCTTCCAAAAATGATGACAGGAATAGCACTTCCATATGGAAAGACATAAAATTTATAATTAGAGTAAGTAGGGAAATCCACCAGGAGGGTTGACCTTAGATTTTATCTTAAGAGTAACTCCAAGTTTAATAGTTCAAAAAAAACTAGCATTCTATCCAGAGGGTAATCCATGTGCAAGGCATGATTCTTGAACTGGACATTTGAAGGAAGCAAGAACTTCAATTAGATAGAGGCCAGGAGGATTTGATTTAATCTAGATATAGGAGATCTTTTATGAAAAGACAATGGTTAGAGAATTTTGCATGTGGGGAAGAACTGGGAGTTCAAGTTGACTAGAATGCAGTGTTTGAAAGGAAGTAATGTGAAATGAGGCTGGAAAGATAAGTGAGGGTAGAGAGTGGAGGAGAGTGTTTTGCTGTTCTAGTCCTGTATGCATTGCTAATAACTTTTTGAATTGTGTCTACTCCTGTTTTCAATGAATTGGGTCTTTTGGCATGAGCATGTGAATTGAACTGTTTTTTGAGGCTGAACTGTTTGAGGCTGTTTTTTATGGTTATGGAATAGAAATGGTAATGAAGCAGAGAAGAGAAGAAAAAATTGTTTTATCTAAAAACCTTCTTTCTTCTCACTTCTCCTCAATATTAGCTTGCAAAATGCCATAATAATCAGAGCAACAATGCTAAAGATGATGACCTTGCATTTGTATGGCACTTTAGAATTTATAAAGCATGCTCACAACTCTTGTATTATTTGAAGCTGGCAAACAGAATCTCAAGAAGAACATGTGGTTTAGCCAAAATTGTTGTCCTTGGAGGAGAGAGAGAGCTAGACTCAAACTTAGATTTCCTGTGCAGAAATCTAAGGATTTTGCTTTTTTTTTTGTTTTCACATCACATCCTCAGTCAGCAGGAGCTACCCTCTTCAACCCCACAATCCTGCTGAAGTGTTTATCCAAATCCGACTACAAATTAAAAAAAATGGAAATATTAGATTATTACCACTAACCTATTACAAGCCCTTGCAGGAAATGATTCCTTTAATACTCTAGCATCACCATCAGCTTCCTGGTGTTCTATCTGTCAACAGGGATTTCAAGAGTCATGTCAGCTAACATGATAGTACAAGCTTGGACTGACAGGAGATTTCAGCACCCTGGCTTCACAAAGGCTTTCACAAAAGTATCAGGTATCATTATTCCCTCTTTCAAAAAAAAATAATACAGGCAAAATTATCACTAAGATTGTAGAAAAAATGAGCAGCATTTTTGTTTTCCAGGATCTTCATGGGGAACACTCCACATGAGATCACTGAAGAAGAGGTAGTGTTTTAAATCAAAATAATACTGTCATTCATCCATCCAATAACTATTTCCTGAGTACTTTCTATGTGTTTGGCCTTGTTTTAAGGGATATATAGAAATGTAGAGCAAATAAATACTCCTCTCTAGCATCCTAAGGAAATATAATCACCTGCTCATTCAGTTTCTGAGAAAGATTGTGGTACACCAGGAATGGATTTGGGGTCCAAACTGACATATCTAGCCTTCAATACTTATTCATTGGCTAAGTCATTATACCTCACTAAACTTCACTTTCCCCATCTAAAAATGGAATTAATAATCCTTGCCTTGACTACCTCACAAGATGATTATAAAGATAAAATAAATGGGAAATAGAAATACTTTGTAAACAGAAAGATCTGTATGAATGTGTCTCCTGTTACATTTGAAAAGGAATATATTTTTATGGAAATCAAGTGCAATTTTTGATCCCTGTTTTATAAAGGGAAATCCCCATGTTATCCTACATACTGTACTTTGATACCCACATCAGAGGTAATATCTGAAATATATATTTTTTTACCATTTGTGTGATGTGTTTATTGGATTCTTGTGCTTATAACCAATAGCTCTAGAAGAATGACACACCAAAATGGACAGGTTAAATGAGTAAACTGCCACTTGAGCTAGGCAATGAGGAAAGCCTGAATTCAAATGCTATATAAGATGCACAATAAATAGTTTTATGATCCTGGGCAAGTCACTACCTTTCTCAGTTTTAGGTTTGTCATCTGTACAATGGATATAATACTACCATCTACTTCACAAGGTTGTTGTGAAGATCAAATGTTATATTATACACACACACACACACACACACACATTTATGTGTGTGTGTATTGATAGATAGATCTAGACATGGCCTCTGAGCCTTGTTTGTTTGTTTGTTTGTTTTGATGCGGTATCTGTGCACTGATTTTATTTTATTTTACTTTTGGAGCATTGGTCTCCCAACTCTCTTTCTTGCCTCTCCATCCTTGAGGCTGACCCCTAAAGAAGGTCACTCAGTTTCCCTCCTGGTAGCCACACCTTAGGGCTGCTCCCCAGGTAAGTGGGACAGCCCGATTTCTGTAAGTTTTCTGGAAAGCATGTACTGATCCCTCAGAGACAGTCTGCTGCAGCCTCTCTGGCATGGATATGAATGCACTTTCAAAATTTAGTAGCATGCCTTTCCTAAAAACATCCCTGGTGAGAGTTTTATCAAATATTGTGGCTGTAAAAAATATCCAAGTGACTTTTAATTTCGTTTCCTCTGCCTAATGAAAGAGTACAGCCTATACCCACCTGAACAATATAATGCTGTGACTTTTTCCACTCATAAGATATGCAGCTGACAGCTGAAATCAGTTGAGAAAGCTAAGGAGTGGGACATAGAACTCAAAGAAGATTAAAAACCAGACTGTAATGTGTGTCCAGTTTGAACACATCTTATTTCTAATGTGTAGGGGAGTTCACAGGAGCTGTCAGTGTGATGATCCCTCTCCAAAATGAGTCTCTGAAGTGCTAGACAGTTATTTACCTGCTTCTTTTCTTGGGTCAGGGTCTCATCACTATGGGTTCTGGTTGGATTTGACCTGAGTATCTTTAGCGTCTTCTCCAGCATAGTAAACTATGACAGCTGTTTCACAAAGTCCCTTGTCCCCACTGTGGAAGGGCTTTCCCTTGAGAGAAGTATTTCTCTAAACTCTGTAAAGGATTGGGAAATTCATGTGGACATCACTTAAAGCAACTTTCCCTTAAAAATCTGAATAGAAAAAAAATATCTACTTCTGAAAAGAGGGGAAGAGGGAAAAGGGATCGAAAGAGTTTACCAATTCTTTATGTTTAAAGGCTTAAAATAAAGCTTCCATTTTTGTGGCCTTCTGTGTACAAGAGACTGGATAGACACTTGCTGAATTAAACAGAATTATTAAATGCTAGAGAAGCTCTTACCATAGATGGATTCATCAGGTGCCTATTCACAGATTTGGGACCTGGAAAAATTCCCAAAGACTTTTTCACATTAATGTCAAAATTCCAATATATTCCATGTGGCTAGCAAAAATACCTTTAAGGAGTCTGTAAAGTGGATTGTAGAGGATTAAGAAAGGACAGACGAGTGCACCAAATACCAAATGATCCAATTTATTGGTCATATTGGGTGCCATCTCTGATTAAATGTTGTGTGTGTGTGTATATATATATATAGTTTATGTGTTCCATATGCTAAAGCAAAATTGTCTCCACTATTTATATTGCAAATCACTTGGTAGTCTGGTGAAAACTAATGGAACCCCTTCTTAGAATAATACTTTTAAATAAATAAAATAAAAAAACAAAAGAATTTAAATTAAATAATTATGTCAATATATAGCTGTAAAAATATTAAAACAATAAAAAGTTCATGGAATCCAGGTTAAGAATCCATATTAGAACCTAAGTGCTAAAAGAATAGATCAAACCTGTATTACTACATACAATTTACAGTTTTCGAAAAGCTTTTTCATAATCTATTATTTCACTAGATCTTGTGAGATAGGCAATAACACCTGCCAAATGCTAGTATCATAATCCCTATTTTACAGGTTATAGAACTGAGTTCTAAAAAAGTAAAGAAATCACCTCAAGATCACTATTAGCAATGAATAACTCCTTAGACCCCGAGGGATTTAATTGAATAAAAGGAGCGTGAGAGATAAAGATGTCAGACATGCAGTTGGTCTATCACACAGCCTACAATACTCCCGGATTGTGGCCTGAAACCAGATTAAAAGGTAATGGGGAGGCTGAGGTGGTGGTGGTGGTGGTGGTGGGGCAGCGAGGTTGTGTAGTGGTTAGAGTACCAGCCCTTAACTAAGGAGGACCCAAGTTCAAATCTAGCTTCAGATACTTAACACCCTCCTTGCTGTGTGATCCTGGGCAAGTCACTTAACTTGAATTGCCTCAGGGGAAAAAATAATGGGAACTATATATAAAATAAATGATATCACATTTTAAACTTAAGTCATTATATGGCCTTCAGGGTTCACAATGTACAAATTATGCTCCCCATCTGTATTTGCATTTGAGACCACTGATTTAGCAAGATGGTTATGATTACTCTGTCTTTTGAAGGTTGCAAAACCCTTTCCCCACAATATCCCCCGAAGTTTATTATCCCCATTTTACAAATGAGGAAATTAAAGCTTAATGAGGACAGTGAGTCTAGAAAAAAAATTGTACTTGAAATCAGAGGATCTGTGTTGAAATCCTGAGTTACAGATTATAGAAGTATGGGCAATTTCCTTACCTTTTTCCCAGCCTTGATTTTCTCATATGTTAAATGAAGATAATAATTTCACCAAGTATCTCAGGAAATTGTGAGTAAAGCATATTGTAGACCTTAAAGTGCTATGTAAATATGTGTGTGTTTTATTAAGGTAAGATGTACTAGAAATGAGGATGACATCATAATTCTTGTGAAGCATCTGAATCCTGGCTTTCTGCTGTCTCCGTGAAGAAAGGCTAATCAGTCTTGTCCTGTGAACCTTAGAATCTTCCCCAGTAAATTGTTGAGATTAGACTAGATGCCTGCTGAAGTTTCCTCCCATGCTCCAATTCGGTGATCTTTATATTGGACCATGATGTTTAACTTGTTAATTTTTTTGCTCATTTGCATAACAGTAAATCTTTTAAACGAAATCCATTTTAAAATTTTCAATTAATTCCTGCTTTTCCACTCTGAATGTGACTTTTACTGGAATAAAAAAAACACACACACACAAAAAAAACCTTAGACTTGGCTCTAGAGGGCACTGCAGCTTCAGCCAATCAGCATTCAAATTCTAGGATTAGTTTTATAGAATCTCAAAGGTAATAAGGACTTCGGAAATTATCTCTATTGACTAGAACATGAACAAATATCCCCTCTCCTGTACAAACCCTACCTGAGATCATCCACCTTCCATCTGACTTCAGGAAGGGCTCATGAATCTCAAAGTGAAATGTAATGAAGATCCCTCTCTTTTGGCTCTCCAAAATTGTCTATAAAGAAATGTATCCATTAAGAAATGTGTGTGAGTGTGAGTGTGTGTGTGTGTGTGTGTGCGTGCGTGTGTGTGTTGAAACACTCATTCTAATATGTGTGTCTGTGTAGGTGGTTGGGTAAGGACATGTCCATGGATGAGGCAGAATTTGAGTCTGTCATTTCCTATGAAAATTCTATAGCAAAATATCCAAAGTGTTCTATTATTCTCACCTTATACTTCCTTTTCTTTATTTTATTTTAATTTTTATGAACATTTTTTCCTCTCCCTTCCATCCTCCTTTTCTCAACCCAACCTAATCAAAAACTTTTATTACAATTATGTATGGTCCAAACAAACAAATTCCTACACTGGCCATACCTAAAATACAGATATATCTATCTGAACTCTGAGTCCATTGCATTTCTCTCAGGACTCGGGTACTATGGTATATCAAGTTAATGCTGTGTTTGAAAGAAAATAAGATACCAAAAGCATAGTGAGCATAGAACATCAAGAGAGTTAGAAGGCTAGAGTCCTGTCTCCAGTACTTCCTATGACCAGCTGCATGGTCTTGGACAATTTATTAGTACTTTAAATGTCTGACTTTCCTCATATTTAAAATGGGCAAGTTTGGAGCAGATAGTTGATAAAGTTCTTGTTTGGTCTTTTGAGAGATTCTGAACTCCTCAAAGACATGAGTTGTCAGAGTAACAACTGTAAAACAGACTTGCTGTGGTGGAAAGAATACTAATTTCTGGGGCTGAAGCCTAGTTTTGCTCTTTCCTATCTGCAGGACATTGGAATAATCATTTTATCTCTTTGGCATTTAGTTCCCTTCCCTGCAAAATGTCTGTGTTGGAATAGATAGTTCTCTTTTTTTGTCCTTAAAAATATCCTTTACAAGGCCTGGAGAGACTTACAGGAACTGATGCTGAGTGAAATAAGCAGGACCAGGAGATCATTATATACTTCAACAACAATACAATATGATGATCAATTCTGATGGAACTGGACATCTTTAGCAATGAGATGAACCAAATCAATTCTAATGGAGCAGTAATGAACTGAATCAGCTACACCCAGTGAAAGAACTCTGGGAGATGACTAAGAACCATTACAATGAATTCCCAATCCCTATATTTTTGCCTACCTGCATTTTTGATTCCTTCACAGGTTAATTGTACAATATTTCAGAGTCCAATTCTTTTTGTACAGCAAAATAACGGTTTGGACATCCATACTTATTTTGTATTTAATTTATACTTTAATATATTTAACATGTATTGGTCATCCTGCCATCTAGGGGAGGAGGTAGAGGGAAGGAGGGGAAAAATTGGAACAAAAGGTTTGGCAATTTCAATGCTGTACAATGCATATAACTTGTAAATAAAAAGCTATTAGAAATTTAAAAAAATATATATCCTTTACAAATGTAAGAAATTCTTACCACTTTTGTCAGTGTTTTCTTTACTGTGCATTCCTCCTTAGGATATTAGAACTAGGGACAATGGCAACTATAGCTATAACTTTCCATCTACAACTCCAGATTTTTCCTGTTCTCTGCTTATCCCATTAAAAACTTCCCTGTTTAGTATCCATTCCTTTGGATACCAACTATTAACAATTTGGTGTCCTACTCTCCAATTGTTAGTATGACATGCTCACTGAAAACAAGATTCCCTGAGTGGAGAGACAGAGTGCTGTTACTCTAAAATCTGATTCAATTAAATATGACAAAGCATTTGTTAAATGTTTTCTATTCATAAGGCCTAGTGCTAGACTGAGCAAAGAAAACAACAACTATAATAACAACAACCAATAACGCATTATAATCTTGATCCCAAAGACTAGTGGCCTGAGACTCTGTCCTCCTTGGAAGAAGACAGAAGAAAGGAGAGCTTTTCAGTCTTCTTGGAGCTGTCTTACAACCACTGAATTTCTTTGGACTTTGGTCACTGATGGCTTTCTAAGAGAAGATGGAAGATGCTAATCTAATGTGAAATAGCTGGGGGAGGAAAGATTCTGGGAAAACCTCAGAGGAGCTGGCATTCTCCATCATGTTCTTATCCCTACTTTACTAACACTAGAGATTTTGAGATCTTAATCTTGAGATAAAGTCCAGGACTCACTACCCATTGAACTGTTATTTTGCTTACAATAGAAGAGCCCCTTTCTTCTGTACTGCCTGGTATATATAGTTTCTCTGGTTTCTGTTTTGCTTATGATTTGGACAAATTGATTTTTTTGACTAAGTGCTATCTGTGTTCTTTGTGGAGCTGGTATTTGGTGGGAAGAAGGTGACCTTGTATAGAGCTTGGAGACCTTCTTCTTCCTCAGAATTAAGTGATCAGAAGTTATGTATTACCAGAAAAACCACATCCTCTAAAATAACAGTATTTAAGGGAGAAAAATAGATATTATTCTAGCTTGGTACCACTCTTCCCTAAGAAGGGGAGGAATCTTCTTCTCCTCCTGGCAGCAAATAAAGTCTTCCTTGGAGATGGGTGGGGAGAGAAAAGATGCAATATGCTTATGCTGTGGTGTCTTTCAGCCACTCAAATATACCCACCTCCCCACCATGCTACATGTCAGGTATGATAGGAATCAAACATGGGCTTTGTCATAATAATTGTTAATGATAATGATGAAGATCAGTTCTTTAAGGCTACATAGCTTTGCAAATTTTATCTCATTTTGTTTTCATAACAATCCTGTGAGGTAGGTGATATTATATATATATATATATATATATATATATATATATATATATATATATACCTACATATATATATATTATTATTATTATTTATATTTCATAGATAAAAGAACTGAGGCAGACAGTGATAAAATTATTTCCCCAGGGTCACATTGATTCTAAGTGTCAGATTTAAACTCCATTCTTCTTGATTTTAGGTCCAGAGTTCTTGTTTTCAAGTTGCTGTTTTTCTACTAGGGAGAATATCCACAAAGGAGAAAATACAAAGTGCCTGCAAAGTAAATGCAGATAAGTGCTAACAGCTAAAGTGTGGGTGTATCAGGAGAAGCCTGTTGTAAAAGACGGCTGAAACACACATGAAGAGATGAGCACCATAGCCTTGGGGCACAGAGCTGGGCAAAAGCATAGAGACAGGAAGACCACGTATGGGAAGAGTAAGTAGATGCTTTTGGCTGGAATGTTGACTGGGTGAGGGGAAGTAAAGTGAAATAATTGATTTATGATATACTAAATCACAGATTTACTTTTTAACAGGTGCCCTTGATATCTTTTAAGAAAAGAAGCAGTTTATCAGAACTTAAGCCAGGACTGAGTAGTGGGGATAACTGTAGACCAGGGCTCTTTGCTATCCCTCAAACTATAGCAAGGCTATGGCCAATCCAACACCCTCAGCACTAAGCTTAGTCAGATCCCTTCACAGCTCAGCAGTTCCTAAAAAAAAAAAAAAAAATAGATATTTGAGATATCTCTCTTAAAGTTGTTTATCCTTCCTTCTTCACCTTTTAATTCATAGGCTTTCATCTTTTGATTTTTTTATTGTAAGGTCATATATTCTGGGAAAGTAATATATTTGTCTAGTCTCATATTTGAATGTTCAAGATAATCACCAATTTATAAGTTTGGATTATGGGTTATTCACTCATAGACAACTCCCTAGAGTGTGATAGCAATTAATGACCTGTGGGGAATCCTGCATTTTAAATGGGGTAGAAACAAAACAGCAGTGACCTTGGGGGAAATCTTTCTCTGGCTTGGCAACAAGGAAAAGACCAGGGTTTTTGCAAACTGATCATTCAACCCATCCAATGGGACAGTAATCACAAAAGTATTTTTGATTGTCAAATAGGATATAAACACAGAGCATTATTGTTGTTTTAAGTCTCATTATAAGAAATACAGTAGGGAGAATCTTTTCTTGAGGTGGGAGCTAGTTATATTCATAGTAGACATCTGAGGTATATAGACAGAAGGAATTCATTTATTAGATTTAAAAAATGGATAAATGGATGAATGGGTGAATGAATAAAGATGTGTGGATTTGATTCCTTTAGATTCTTGCTCTCTGCTAGCTAACATGAAAAGCTCATTAAAGCCAAAATACTGATGGCTGCTGGTGGCTTAGGCTGGTTTCGCCTGAAGCTCCCAGAAAGAAGGTATTTTAGTACCAACTACTTAATTGAGGCATGTTGCCATTCCAGTATGCACATAACATTATTAATCTTTCTGAAGGGAGCTTAGACCTGGATGACTGCTTTTTATAAAAGCAAAGAACATTAATATGTAGTTGAACCAGATGGACTTATTGGTAGTTAAAGTGAGAAGTAGAATTCTAAAGAAACTAAGCCCTCAACAGCCTCCTAGCATGACACAATAGAAAAAGTACTGAATATTTAGTCAGAAATCCTGAGTTCAAAACTAGGTTCTGCACTTAATGCCAATGTGATCTTGGACATATCTCAGTCCTAACTGATAAATGGTCAAAAGATAGGAACAGACAATTTTCAGATGATGAAATAAAAGCCATCTATAGTTATATGAAAAAAATGCCCAAATCACTGCTACTTAGAGAAATGCAAATTAAAACAACTCTGAGGTACCACCTCATACTTTTCAGATTAGCTAAGAGGACAAGAAAAGATAATGATAGATGTTGGAGGGGATATGGGAAAACTGGGACACTAATGGATTGTTGGTGGAGTTGTAAAATGATCCAACCAATGTGGAGAGCAATGTATAGGCCAAAGAGCTATAAAACTGTGCATATCCTTTTACCCAGTAGTGCTATTATTGAGTCTGTGTCCCAAGAACATTTTAAAGGGGGGGGAAAGGACCCACATATTTGTAGCAGCTGTTTTTGTGGTAGCAAAGAATTACAAAATGAGTACATGCCCGTCAATTGGGGAATGGCTGAATAAGTTATAGTATATGAAGATAATGGCATATTATTTTTCTATAAAAATGATGAACAAGCTGATTTTATAAAGGCCTGCAAAGATTTACATGATCTGAAGCTGAGTGAAGCAAAGCAGAACCAGGAATACATTGTACCCAATAACAGTAAGAATGTGCAATGATCAAATATAGAAGACTTGATTCTCCTCATTGGGTCAGTGATCCAAAGTAATCCCAATGGACTTTAGATTTTAGATAGCAAATGCCATCTGCTTCCAGAAAAAAGAGCTAAGGAGATTGAATGTAAATCAACACATACTATGTTAACTTCTTTTTTGTTTTTAATCTCGCGGCGCCATGGTTTTTCCCTTTTGTTCTGATTTTTCTCTCACAACATGATTCATAAAGTAATGTGTAATAAAAATGAATAAATTTACTAAAGATAAAAAAGATATATGTTACTCACTTTCCACAAAGTGAGGGGGTTGAATTATACCTGATGTCCTTTTATAGCTCTCTAAATTGATGGGGTATTACCTCTGAATTACTATACAGTTTTAAGTCTTTGAGTCCATGAGGCATGGGATTGATTTTAGTGGAAAATATCAGGGCTGATTGCTTCTAGATGTTGCTTTGTTGACCTTCATTCTCGAAGAGGAACATGACTTCAGGGAGATGCCATGACATATAAGTGAGAAAGGGTTGTGCAAAGTTACCAGTCTTACTTTCTCCTCCAGAGTCATCTGGGCCCAGTGACAAGATATAACATTCAGCTAATTTTTATAGGAAGGGCCACATAGTGAAATTATAGAATGTTGGTGTCCATTCAAGTCTCCTGATGATGTCTAACCTTAGAGTGACAATAACTGTGGTCTCCTAAAAGCTATGCCAGCTCTATTCGGCCTTAATGAAAAGAGATAGACTTCAACAGAGATAGACTTTAAGTTAGCTGTCTAAAAACAAATTCAAGGAGATTCAATGACAAATTGGCTCCATAGGACAAATTTTCAGGTACAAAAATACTTAAAGACCACCTAACAAGCTATAGAAAACTTTGGAAATGTATGTAGAAAGAACATTTACAGCAAGGAAATTACAGATCCTTGAAAATAAAATTAAAGTTCAGATGGTGATAAATAAGATACATGAACATGAAATAAGCATCTACTATCTACCACCATCCCCTCTTCACCATGATTTAAGTGGAAAGCTTAGATGATAATGCCTTATATATCTACTATGGTACTAGTTCATTATAGGTAGGTTTGGGATAGTTAGATATCTCATAATTTTCCTTCTTACCCTCAGAAGGCTTCCATTTGTCACTTTGATGGAAGAACATTCATAAAAAAAAATTGGTCTTCCCATTCCATAGGCAGTTTCCATTATTTCCCATTGTCTCCCAAAAATACATGTAAAAAATTAATACCTATGTATACTTAGTCAAGTCACTTAATTGAGACTCAATTTCCTCAAATAGAAGATGAGAGGTTTAGACTCCATGACTTCAGAGGTTCTGAGCAGCACCTAAATCTGGGAATCTATAATTCAGTGATCTGCATTGGAGGGAAAAGTTTTCATACAGAGACTTCTCTATATCCACAAAGTCATAAATTTGGCCCCGTCCACCCTACAGTTGAGATCAGTTGAGTTTTCCATCCATAGTGGGGTGGGGGACATTCTACACCCTCCAAAAAAACACCACCTTGATACTCACCTTGATACTTGTGGGAATCAAATGAAATTAATAGAAATCCATTTTCCATCTCTGTGCTTTTGTTTCCTATATTTAGAAGTTATTTCCTTCTAATCTTTACCTCTCAGAATAAGAAATTTCCCTGAACTCTCAATTCAACCTCCACCTGCTCCTGATCCTCCTAGCCATAAATTACCTTATGTTTAGTATATTGGTGGTGAATATCATTTCCCTTATTGTAATGTAAGCTATTTGAGGAAGGGAGATTTTGATTGTTTATTTTCCAGTACCTAGCACAAAGTAGACACAGCAAAATTTGTTGATTGAATATTTAAAGTTCTTTATAAACCACAATATTTGATATAAATATCATTACTACTGTGATTATTATTATGATTACCCTGATAAGAATTTCAACTAGGTTTGAACCCAGTCTTCAAGTACTTTGCCTCAAGAATCCTCACAAAAGAAGGCAAGATACATCCACACTCTCAGAAGATTTGAGAAAGTTGAGAACATCAATCCTGGTGCCCTCTAGATGTTTCAAAACAATGTAGCTCATATTTACTGAAGCATTTACCATGAGTCAAGTCCTGTTCTCAGTACTATGAAGAACACAAGAATGCACGATTTGGTCCTGGTGATAGAGTTTATATTTGGGAAGAAAACCCTAGTACATATCCAAAACTTGGAGGATGAAAAAACATGGAGGATGAAAAAAGTGTCTCAAGGCTTGAAATGATTAATTACCAAATGATGGAAGTATTATAGGAGTTGGGAGAGGAGTTAATTATTAGGACTAGAGTTAAGTGGGAAGAAATGAAAATATAACATTACAGGAAGTAGAATGGCACAAAGAGAATAATAATGCAAAGAAGCACAGGACATATTTTGAAGATAATAAGCAAACCAGCTTGGCTGGAATATAGGGCCCATATGATAGAAAAGGAAAATCAGGCTGCAAAATTTAGGCTGAGGCCAGACTAATTTGGGGGTAAGGGTGAGTAATGAGTTTGAAGTTTGTCTTATAGCCAATGAATAATCAAAGTTTTTGACCAGAGAAATGTCACAATCAGAGCTGAATTTTAGGAAAGACAATCTGATGGTGACCAGGTGGATTATAGCAGGGAGAACCTAAGAATAGGCAAGATAGAATGAATTAATTTAGGTATGAATAAGATCACTAGGAACAGAATTTCAATTGTAGTCACAGGAACAAAAAGAGACAAGACAAGAGAGATGATAAGTCAGTTCTAATAGGTTCAAATCCTTGTTTTCTTAAAGTTGATTCATCTTTCCTTTCTATGTTTAGCTGTGAATTTCTTTTTTTTTTTTCAAAAAAAAAGTTTTTTGTTTTCCAAACATATTCATGGATAATTTTTCAATACTGACCCTAGCATAGCTTTGTGTTTCAGATTTTCCCCTACTTCCCCTCACCCACTCCCCTAGAGGGCAAGCAATCCAATATATGTTATACATGCTAAAATATATGTTAAATCCAATATGTGTAAACATATTTTTATAATTCTGTTGTTGCACAAGAAAAATCAGATCAAATAGGAAAGTAAATGAGTTAAGAAAACAAAATGCAAGCAAACAACAAAAAGATTGAGGATGTTATGTTGTGATACACATTCAGTTGCTATAATCCTTTATCTGGATGTAGATGTCTCTCTTCATCACCAGATCATTGGAACTGGCCCCAATCATCTTATTGTTGGAAAGATGATCAGAAATGATCATTATATAATTTTGCTGTTGCCATGTACAATGATCTCCTAGTTCTGCTTATTTCACTTAGCATCAGTTCATGTAAGTCTCTCCAGGCCTCTCTAAAATCATCTTCCTGATCATTTCTTTGTTGTGAATTTCTTGAGGAGTAGTTATCATATATTATTTTTAAAAATTCCCAGCCCAAGACCTAGAATAATTCATTAAAACCAATGACTATTAAATAAAACTTTGGTGAAAGACTTGTAGAGCCAGAAAACTATTGTTATGATTTTGCATTTAATGATGTTCCCAGATCTCCAATTGGACAAATAAAACTTTACAGGCTCTTAATCTTAGTGAACACAAATTTCTCAAGAGTAGCCCTACCTTATTCACACTTTCCTGAAGCAATGTTAATGTATAACTTTTACTTAAGGTTTGAAATATATTCTAGGAATAATATTAAGAAACTGATTTAACTTGTCATGGTGTAGATCATGCTTAGAACACACATGTACCTCTAAACAGAAGAATGATGGAAATTACTATCCACATTCTATTACTTTAAAGATATCAATAATTTATAGGTGGAGTGGATCCAGTTTAATATATTCATTTAGTGGTAAAGGTCTGAAATTTGTAGGTCTTCAGTAGTACTTTTACGTATGGTAATTGTGGTAAAGGTTTGCTTTTCTTCTCTTTCCTTTCTTCTTCTGACATTTGAGATGTGTGCTGGTCATTTTTCACATTTGCAATGGCCCCTGGGTGAATCATAATTTGTGTATGCTCATTTGAAGATCCTAGAGATATACTATCCATGTGTATCAAACTGGCACATTTTGACAGACCATCACTGGGGATTTTAATCAACAAACAGCATCCCTCCCGGCTGCTTATGAACATGGCATTTTCAGTATTTCCATGCTTCTAGTCAAGCCAGAAATACCTCAAGAACAGCTGCTACAACAGAATTCTGGCACATTTGGTCCCTGTCAAAACCCAAAATTGCAAACACTGCTCTGAAGGTGGGTGGGCAAAGGAGGTAGGTGTGGGAAATGGGATTAGGAGTGGGGAGGGAGGAGAAAGGAGAAAATAATAGAATGAAAGTGCTTTCAGTGATCAAAATAAGCTTGTGCTTCCTCTGGCACAGAGTTCCCTCTTCCTAAACTCACTTGCTTTAAGTCTTGTATAAATATAATTCATATATTATAATTTGAGACTTAAGGCATTTCCTTTTAGTCTCCTTCCTTCACCATTGAACTCTAATTTTTTTAACAAAGAAAAAAAGACATATATATATATATATATATATATATATATGTATAGGTTTGTGAATTTGTATGTGTTTATATATGTATATATAATACATTATATACACATATGTATATAATACACACACACACACACACACACATGCATACTTCTCCAGGCCTCCCAGAAAAAAAAAAAAAAAACAGACTTCCCACATGACCATTTAATACAGTGCCTGATATAGCACGGAAACTTAGTAAGTCCAGGTTGATTGATTGGCAATATTTGACAGTATATATGGCAAATTCCACACCCATTGTCCCCTACCTCTCTTCTAAGAGGATGCTTGTTTACTTCATCATTAGTTTTTCACAATTGCTAGTGATCATTGCAATTAGTCAGTTTGGCTATTAAGGCACTCACCTCTGCAGGTTTTTCCTAGATTATAGATTCCATCAGTGTAGAATGCATGTTTTTACATATCTTGGAACAGTTCCTTGTCACCACTCCTACCACTGGGCAAATACATAGTGCCTACTGCAATGATTTCCAAGGGCACAATCAATATATTTGAATGAATGAGATCGCATGTTTGAATTGTTATCTATCAGTTTCTGTTTTAGCAAAACTTGTTATTTGGTCTCTTCCATTTTATAGTCTCACAATCCTACATCTTTTTCATAGTTTGTATTGAGGTCTTTGGGGATACTTATGTAGTGCAGGTACAATTTTGAAGAATGAAATTTCATCAGGGTTTTCAAGTACATAGGAGTCCACAGATCAGCATGGAGATCTCTATGTAAGTCTATAGTTCATGCAGAATAAAGATAATACTCCCAGAATACGAGAAGCAAGTACAGATGTCCTTCATTTAGAATTCCTTAAAGTTCTTGGAGTACTTGTTGATGTTTTTGAGCATACAGTAAATGTGTCCTTTCAATAGTCTTCAATCTTTCATCTGTGTTATATTTATTTTAAGGGCCTCCTAGGTTCATATAGATAACTCATTTTATTTTGGATACTGAGCCAGAAATGTTGTTACAAATCCTAATTCACTTAACCTGACTGGCTATGAAATCTCTTCTTGACAGTAGCTTGCATCTAAACTGAGTACAAGATCAGATGATTTGTTAATACCATAAAGCTGGCATGGGACAAAAATAGGAGAGAAAGCCCCTCCTTGTAAAACACCAATATCTAAAATGTTTTGGCAACTTTTACCTTAATGGCTACATTTATCACCCTAGCAATAATGTGGATAATTTCAGCATCTTCAAAAATAGGAAAGCTAATCTGGAGTTGTGGAAACAACTAGAAGTCATTTGTATTCCCATACTGGGTAATATACTTTCTCTTGTTTATAGTGTTTTTTTTTTCTTTTTTGCATATATTTTATCTTATTCTTTTACATGTATATTAACTTTTTAAATACATATTTTTATAAATAATTTTGGGAGATCTTGTTTATATTCTCAAATAAATGTTGCATTTTTTTCCTCTGTGGCTCTGAAGAGTTAAGTGATACTAATACCAAGTTTCAATGAAATCAGCTGAGATCCTCCTTCCAGCCCCATTCTTTGTCTTTAATTCCAATTCTATATATTCACTTAGTTTACTCTCTCAAAACAATATTTTTCCCTTCCCACCCTTAATGTTCCTCTTCAATTTTATTATTATTTTTATTAATGCACCACCATCTTCTCAGTCACTTGTGTAGAAATCTCAAACTGACCTTTTACTCTTGAACTTTTTACTCTTTATCACCTGCATCCATTCTTCAGCTCTTGATTTCTCACTGAACTAACTGCACTTTAGCTCTCACATCAACTTCTCATTCTAGAATCTAGAATTGCTTTTTTAGTTGATTAAGACCTTGGATTCCATCTATCCAAACTGCTACCTCAAAATAAGTCTCTTGTATAATACCTCCAAATGATTTTCCAAATGCAAAATTACAATAACTTCTTAGGAAGATGTTATTTTGAGGTTCTCTTTTTTCAAATTCTTAACAAAACTTTAAAATTTTCCCAGGGTTTAAATCTATCACATTGATAGGGGGAAGGGAGGAGGGGGGAAGGGGAACCCTGAAACTGTCCTCTCTGATTTGGGGGGGGGGGGAGAAGTCATGGGGTGAATTCTTGAGAAACTCTTCTTGAACAACTCTCCTCTGGGAGAGGCCTGCCATAGGCAATCAAGATAAGTAGTTTCATTCTTTTATCTTGATGAGACTAGCTACACCCTCTTTTGAGTAGTGGTGCCTTCTAGTGAGTTGAAAATTAGTCCAGGATCACTCCTATTTAGCTTTAATTTAAGTGGTCTCATTCAACTGGAAATCTTGGTTGGCCTGGGGACAATGACAACATTGAAGGAATCTCATTCAATTGAAACTTCAGTTTCAGATTTCCTATTAAAAACACAATTTTAAACTAATAATTTGCAGATGCCTGAAGCAGGACTATGCCTTGTCAAGGAGCCTCTCTCTCTCCTTGGCATAGTTGCCTGCCAGGATTCTTGCCTGCTGTGAAGACATTCTCTTCTCAGCAATTACCCCTCTTTATTTCTCTGACAGGATTTCTCTGCTAGGACCTTTATTTCTCTGCCAGGATCTTGCCACGCGGAAGTCAGTTTTTCTTGCAAATCTGGCTTTTGCAGTGCCAACAATAAAATTTCCTTTTTTTGTGACTAATATTTCAGGTTCCTGAATTCTTTCACATTAAACCTGCACCAACCAGAAGGGGATACTCACACTTCAACTCACTCCACTGTCACTGAGGGCATCAGCATTACTTTTTCTGCTCAAGTACCATCAATAGTCCTCCTTGTAAACAATGGTGCAAAATGGAAATGGAATCAAAAGCCACTAAATCATATGTAAGAATCCTTGTGGGCTGTATATTGACTTAGAAAAACACACAATATTATTTATTTTGGAGCATTATTCATTCATTTGTTGCCTTAACCATTCCTAAATTTCTTTTTGACTTGTTTTGGGCATGCTATGGTCCATGTGTCTGATACCCCTGGTCTATAAAATTTAATTTAAAAAATTCTTAGCTTTTGCAACCTGGCTCTAGCATTCCAGGTATCTTAACATTATGTTCCATAATGGATTCTTCATTCCAAAAATATTAGACTAATAGATTCATGAATTCCTTCTTTTGGCTCTATGAATTAATGTAGGCCATTCCTTATGCCTAAAATACAATTTGTCCTCTTGAACTTCTTATCCTTCAAGAACCATCTCAGGCATCTACATTTTAAAATCTCCTATCCTCTATCAGAAAATCTCTCCCCACCACATTTTCCTATAGGATTTTTCTGAATCTTACCCTTATCATATTTTAGTGAATACCCCATCTATTGATATATATTATATATTCTTATGACCCCATTTACCTGGAAGTTCCCAAATCAATTCCTCCTCTAAATGTCATTCTTTCTATTGAAATTGCCAACATCCTTCTAATTACCTAAATTTGCAATCTTGAAAACAACTTTTGATTATTTCTTTAGCCTTCTGGTATTCTATCTCCCACTATCAAATATATTGCCATGTCTTATTGATTCTACCTCCAAAGTGTCTCCTCTTACACAATTACCATTTTATTTTACATCTTCATCTCTTCTTTCCTGAGTGTCTGCAATGGTTTTCTAATTGGTCTGTTTCCAATTTCTCATCTCTTGCTCTATTATCTACTCAAGGATACTCCTTAAATCAAATCTGATCCTGTCACTCCACTATTCTAAAATCTTTGGTGACTCTCTATTGCAGCTAAGACAGAACAGAAAAAAAAACTTCAGTATGGTTTTTTAATTCCTCTGCATGTTGATTCCTACTTCTTTTATTCAGTTTTACTTCATATTACTATCCTTAATATATTCTTTATTTTGTTAAACTGGCCTGCTAGGTGTTTTCATACAGACTTTCTATCTCTTGTTTCTGCATGGGTTGTATTGCATTATTAGACATCATTCTTTGCTCATTTTCATCATGTGAAAGCCCCTCCTTCCTTCAAAATGAAGTTAAGGTGTCATCCTATTCAACACCTTTCCTCCTAGTTGTTATTGTTTTATCTCTCTTGAAATTATTTGCAAATATATATATATATATATATATACACACACATATACATATATATGTATAATATGCACACATATAAATAATATACATACATATATATACATATGTGCTAACATTTTATTAGCCATCCTCACCTCCACCAAGCAGATGACCTCATTTTTGTCTTTATATCTTTACTGCCTTGCATAGTCATAGACTATTATGAATTTTTCCCTTAAGAGTGTGTTTTTACCTATGTGAGAATCATTCTACCATATCTCATATACAGGTATTCCTTCCACATTGCAAGAGTTAGGACAGATTATGTTTCCCTACCTCAAGCCACCCACCCATCCATCCATCCATCCATCCAATTTCCAGTGAACCAACATTAATCTTTAGAATTTAGTGAGTTCTGGTGCCAGATGAAAAGTCTAGAACTGAGGAAATGAGGAGGGAAGAATATGTTAATTCCCCTCATGGTAGAATGTGTCAGAGAAAGAAAGAACAACTCATATTGGAAAGAATACAAAAAGGATGAAATAACAGAACCATAATTAAGATAAGGCAACCAAAGCTTTATCCCAGGTGCCAAGTCTATAAGGTACTACATTTAGAGATATACTGACAAAAACAACCTTAGAGCCAATTTATGGAATAGCTCTAGTTCCCCACAAATGTTGATATAATGCCTCCCTATATCCTGTGCCAAAACTCTTGTTTCCACTGCACAAAAGAGTTCATCTCCTCATGATGTTGGTCACACATCATGATACCATGATCCCCCTAACAGCCTATCTGAGAAAGTAAGTATTTATATAGATTTCATGAAATGGAAAAGGCATAGAACTCTTTACAAAATAGATATGAAAAAGAAACCAATTTGTTGAAAAACAGAATTTGTAAAATGGCAAAAAGATGCAATGAACAAAACAACTCTTTTAAAAATTCAATTGACCAAATACAAAAGGACCTAAAAAAGGTAACTGAAGGAAATACTTCACTAAAAAATTAGAATTGACTATGAATGACTCAATGAAACAGCAAGAATCAGTCAAACAAAATTCAAAAAATGAAAAAAAAGAAGAAAATGTAAAATACCTCATTGGAAAAACAACTGACCTGGAAAAAGATATAGAAGAGACAATCTAAGGGTTATTGGACTTCTTGAAAACCATGATAAAAAATAACTTAGACATCATCTTTCAGGAAATCATCAAGGAAATCTGCCCTGATATCCTAGAACCAGAAGGTAAAATAGCCATTGAAAGAATTCATTGATCATCTCCTGAAAGAGACCCCAAAATGAAAACTCTAAGGAATATTGTAGCTAAATTTCAGAATTATCAGATCAAAGAAAAATTATTGCAAGCAGCCAGAAAGAAACACTGCAAATATTGAGGAGCCACAATGAGGAATAGCTGGGACGTAGCAGCTTCAACCTTAAAGGATTAAAGGGCTTGAAATCTGATATTCCAAAAGGCAAAAGAATAAAGGATTGCAGCTCAACATCAACTATCCTATTAAAGTAAGCATTCTCTTTTGGGGAAGAAAAAGTACATTCAATATTTCAGTTGAATTTTATTTATTTCTGATGAAAAGGCCAGAGTTGAAAAAACAACTTGATCTCCTAATATAGAACTCAAGAGAATCATATAAAGGTAAAAAGGGAAGAACTCTTAAGAACTATATCTCCACTCTACATCTATAGGTGTACTTAGAGAGTGTGGATCTAATCTGCTTTTATTATGATAATATGAAAAAGTAACTAGAGGTAGAAAGGAGATTGTACTGGAAAAAGAGGAAAATGGAGGTAAAATGAGGGAAAGTGCATCTCACAAAGAGGCAAAGAAGACCTATCATAATTGAGAGAAAAGATAAAGGGGAATGAACATTGTGTGAATATTACTTTCATCAGATTTGGTTCAAAGACAGACTATCAGATATTTTTAGCTTCACAGAGAAACTTGTCTCACCTTATAGGGAAATGGGGGGGAGGGGAAAGAAAAGAAAGTGGCTAATAGAAGGGAAAACAGAAGAATTAGGGGAAAGGTGTAAAAATAGAGGGAGAGGGTATAAAAGGGGAGAGTTGTTTGAGGGTGATGGTGGGAAAACCAAAATGGGGAAAGGGAGAAAAGGGAAAAGGGGAAAGGAAAAAGAAAAACATAACTTGGGATAAATAAGATGGCAGGAAATACAGAATTAATAATTTTAACCACAAATGTGAATAGGATGAACTCTCCCATAAAAAGCAAGCAGATAGCAGATTGTATTAAAGCCAGAATCCTATAATATGTTGTTTACAAGAAACACATTTAAAGCAGAGTGATACATACAGAGTGAAGGTAAAGGACTGGAGTAGACTCTATTATGCTTCAGGTGAAGTGAAAAAAGCAGGGGTAGCAATCCTGATCTCAGATCAAGTTAAAACAAAGACAGATCTAATTAAAAGAGATGAGGAAGATAGCTATATCTTGCTGAAGGGTACCATAGAAAATGAAGAAATATACACCGAGTGGTATAGCATCCAAATTCCTAGAGGAGAAGTTAAGAGAGATGCAGGAAGAAATAGACAGCAAAACTAGACTAGTTGGGAATCTCAATCTTGCTCTTTCAGAACTAGATAAATTGAACCACACAATAAATAAGAAGTTAAAGAAGTAATTGGGATATTAAAAAAAAAAAGTTAGGTATGATAAATTTTGGGAGAAAATTGAATGGAGACAGAAAGGAGTTTACTTTTTTCTCGGGGTTCATGGAACCTGGATAAAAACTGATCATGTATTAGGGCATTAAAAACCTCAAAATCAAATGCAGAAAGGCAGAAACAGTGAATGCATTTTTTTTTTTAGATCAAGATGCAGTAAAAATTGCATGCAATAAAAGGCCAGAGGAAAATAGAGCAAAAATTAATTGGAAACTAAACAATCTAATCCTAAAGAAGGAATAGGAGAAACAACAAATCATAGACACAATAATTTCATCTAAGAGAATGATAATAATGAGGCAACTTATCAAAATTTATGGGATGCAAAGCAATTATTAGGGGAAATTTTATATCTCTAGATGCTTACTTGCATTAAATAAAGAAGAGAAGATCAATGAATTGGGCTTAACAAATAAAAAAGCTAGAAAAAAGAACAAATTAACCCCCCAATTTAATACCAAATTTGAAATTCTAAAAATAAAAGGGGAGATTAATAAAATCAAATGTAAGAAAGATATTGAATTAATAAATAAAACTAAGATTTAGTTTTATGAAAAAAAACAACAAAATAGATAAACCTTTAGTTATTTGATTGGAAAAAGAAAAGAAAATCAAATTGTTAGTCTCAAAAATGAAAAAGGAGAACTTTTCACTAATGAAGAAGAAAGTAGAGCAATAATTAGGAGTTGTTTTGCCCAACTTGATGTCATTAAATTTGATAATCTAAGTGAAATGGAGGAATACCTACAAAAATATAGATTGCCCAGATTAACAGAAGAGGAAATAAATTGCTTAGTCACGTTTTGGAAAAAAAAAAAAAAAAAAAAAAGAAATAGAACAAGCTATTAATCAACTCCTTGAGAGAAAATCTTCAGGGTCAGATGGATTTACGTGTGAATTCTACCACACATTTAAAAAACAATTAATTCCAATACTTTGCAAACTATTTGAAAACAACAGGCAAATAAATCCTACCAAATTCTTTTTATGACACAGATATGATGCTGATAACTAAACCAGACAGGATTAAAACAGAGAAAGTAAATTATAAACCAATGCCCTAATGAATATTGATGCAAAAATCTTAAATAAAATATTAGCAAAGAGATTACAGCAAGTCAGCCTAGTATAACACAACATGACCAAGTAAGATTTATACTAGGAATACAGGGCTGGTTCAATATTAGGAAAACTATTAATAACCAAACTAACAAAAAATCATGACTATCTCAATAGATGTATAAAAAACATTTGATAAAATCCAATACCATTCCTAATAAAAACACCAAAGTATAGGAATAAATGGAATTTTTCCTTAAAACGATCAATCAGTAGCATCTATTTAAAATCATCAGCGAGCATCATGTGTAAAGGGAACAAACTAGAAACCAGCCTAGTAAGATCAGGAGTGAAACAAAATTGCCCACTATCACCATTACTATTCAATATTATATTAAAAATGTTAGCCTTGGCAATAAGAGAAGAAAAAAAAATTAATGCAATTAGAGTAGGTAACGAGGAAACCAAGTTATTGTTCTTTGCAGATGATATGATGGTATCCTTAGAGAATCCTAGAGAACCAACTAAAAATCTGCTGGAAACAATCCACAACTTTAGCAAAGTTTCAGGATGCAAAATAAATCTACATAAATCATCAGCCCTACATAAATCAGGACTACATAAATCAAAGTCCAGTAGCAAGAGATACAAAGAGAAATTTCATTTAAAATAACTCTCAATAATATAAAATATTTGAGAGTCTATCTGCCAAGACAAAGTCAAGAACTATGTGAACACAACTACAAAACATTTTCCATACAAATTCCTCAATTGGAAAAATATCAAGTACCTATGGGCAGGCTGAGCAAATATAATAAAAATGATAAAACTTCCTAAATTAATCTACTTATCTAGTGCCATACCAATCAAACTCCCAAGAAATTATTTTACAGATTTAGAAAAAAATAATAACAAAGTTCATCTAGAAGAACAAAAGATCAAGAATGTCAAGAGGATTAATAAAGAAAAATGCCAATGATAGTAGCCTAGCTATGCCAGATCTAAAACTATTATAAACAGTGGTCATCAAAACCATTTGGTACTGGCTAAGAAATAGAGTAATTGACCAGTGGAATAGGTTTGGTTTATAAGACAAAATAGTCAGCACTGATAGTAACCTAGTGTTTAGCAAACAGCTCACTATTAGGAAAATTATAAACTAGTAGGGCAGAAACTAGGTATTTACCTATATCTAATACCATTTTCAAGATAAAAGTCAAAATGAGTTCATGATTTAGACATAGTGATTTTATAAACAAATTAGAAGAACATAGGATAGCTTATCTCTCAGATCTATGGACAAGAAAGGAATTTGTGACCAAAGAATAACTGAAAATCATTATTGAACACAGACTAGATAATTTTGATTATCTTAAATTTAAAAGTTTTTACAGAAAAAAATAAATGCAGACAAGATTAGAAGGAAAGCACTAAACTGGGAAAATATGTTTACATTCAAGGATTCTAAAAAAGGCTTCATTTCTTTTTTTTTTTTTTTTTATAGTAACTTTTTATTGACAGAATCCATGCCAGGGTAATTTTTTTTACAACATTATTCCTTGCACTCACTTCTGTTCCGATTTTTCCCTCCCACCCTCCATCCCCTCCCCTAGATGGCAAGCAGTCCTATATATGTTGAATATGTCGTAGTATATCCTAGATACAATGTATGTGTGCAGATCCAAACAGTTTTCTTGTTGCACAGGGAGAATTGGATTCAGAAGGTAAAAATAACCCGGGAAGCAAAACAAAAATGCAAACAGTTTACATTCATTTCCCAGTGTTTTTTCTTTGGGTGTAGCTGCTTCTGTCCATCATTGATCAATTGAAACTGAATTAGGTCTCTTTGTCAAAGAAATCCACTTCCATCAGAATACATCTTCATACAGTATCGTTGTTGACGTATATAATGATCTCTTGGTTCTGCTCATTTCACTTAGCATCAGTTCATGTAATTCTCTCCAAGCCCCTCTGTATTCATCCTGCTGGTCATTTCTTACAGAACAATAATATTCCATCAGAATTGATCATCATATAGTATTGTTGTTGAAGTATACAACTATCTCCTGGTCCTGCTCATTTCACTCAGCATCAGTTCATGTAAGTCTTTCCAGGCCTTTCTGAAATCATCCTGCTGGTCATTTCTTACAGAACAATAATATTCCATAACATTCATATACCACAATTTACTCAACCATTCTCCAATTGATGGGCATCCACTCAATTTCCAGCTTCTAGCCACTACAAACAGGGCTGTCACAAACATTTTGGCACATACTGGTCCCTTTCCCTTCTTTAGTATCTCCTTGGGGTATAAGCCCAGTAGGAACACTGCTGCATCAAAGGGTATGCACAGTTTGATAACTTTCTGGGCATAATTCCAGATTGTTCTCCAGAATGGTTGGATTCGACCACAGCTCCACCAACAATGTATCAGTGTCCCAGTTTTCCCACATCCCCTCCAACAATCATCATTATTTTTTCCTGTCATCTTAGCCAATCTGACAGGTCTGTAGTGGTATCTCAGAGTTGTCTTAATTTGCATTTCTCTGAATAATAATGATATGGAACACTTTCATATGAGTGGTAATAATTTCAATTTCATCATCTGAAAATTGTCTGTTCATATCCTTTGACCATTTATCAATTGGAGAATGGCTTGGTTTCTTATAAATTAGAGTCAGTTCTCTTTATATTTTGGAAATGAGGCCTTTATCAGAACCTTTAACTGTGAAGATGTTTTCCCAGTTTGTTGCTTCCCTTCTAATCTTGTTTACATTAGTTTTGTTTGTACAGAAGCTTTTTAATTTGATGTAATCAAAATTTTCTATTTTGTGATCAATAATGGTCTCTAGTTCATCTTTAGTCACAAATTTCTTCCTCCTCCACAAGTCTGAGAGATAAACTATCCTATGTTCCTCCACTTTGTTTATAATCTCCTTCTTTATGTCTAAATCATGGACCCATTTTGATCTTATCTTGTTATATGGTGTTAAGTGTGGGTCCATAAAAGGCTTCATTTCTAAAATATATAGAGGATTGACTCAAATTTATAAGAATTCAAGCCATTCTCCAATTTATAAATGGTCAACGGATAGAAATAGGTAATTTTCAGATGAAGAAATTGAAATCGTGTCTAGTCATATGAAAAAATGTCTAAATCAATATTGATCAGAGAAATAAAAATTAAGATAACTCTGAGGTACCACTATACACCTTTCAGATTGGCAAAGATGACAGGAACGGTAATGATGAATGTTGGAGGGGATGTGGAAAAACTGGAACACTAATACATTGTTAATGAAATTGTGAATGGATCCATCCATTATGGAGAGCAATTTTGAACTATGTCCAAAAGGGTTATCAAACTGAATATACTTTGATCCAGCAGTATTTCTTTCTTTTTTTTTTTTTTTAATAACTTTTTATTGACAGAACCCAAGCCAGGGTAATTTTTTACAACATTATCCCTTGCACTCACTTCTGTTCTGATTTTTCCCCTCCCTCCCTCCACCCCCTTCCCCAGATGGCAAGCAGTTCTATACATGTTAAATAGGTTACAGTAGATCTTAGATACAATATATGTGTGCAGACTGAACAATTCTCTTGTTGCTCAGGGAGAATTGGATTTAGAAGGTATAAATAACCCGGGAAGAAGAACAAAAATGCAAGCTGTTTACATTCATTTCTTAGTGTTCTCTCTTTGGGTATAGCTGCTTCTGTCCATCCTTGATCAATTGAAACTGAGCTAGATCTTCTCTTTGTCGAAGAAATCCACTTCTATCAGAATACATCCTCATACAGTATGATTTTTTGATCCAGCAGTATTTCTACTGGGCTTATATCACAAAGAGATTTTAAAGGAGGGAAAGGGACTCACATGTGCAAAAATATTTGTGGCAGCCCTTTTTGTAGTGGCAAGAAACTGAAAAGTGAATGTATGCCCATCAGTTGGAAAATGGCTGAATATCTTGTGGTATATGAATGTCATGAAATATTATTGTTCTATAAGAAATGATCAGCAGGATGATTTGAGAAAGGCCTGGAGAGACTTACATGAACTAATGCTAGGTGAAATGAGCAGAACCAGGAGATCATTGTGCACAGCAATAAGATTATATGATGATCAATTATGATGGATGTGGCTCTTTCCCATAATGAGATGTTTCAATGATCTTGTAATGATGAGAGCCATCTACAACCAGAGAGAGGACTGTAGGAACCGAGTATGGTTCACAACATAGTATCACCACTATTTTTGCTATGGTTTGCTTGAATTTTATTTTATTTTTCTCATTTTTTTTATTTTTTGATCTGATTTTTCTTGTGTGGCAAGATAATTATATAAATATGTATTTAACTGGTATTTTTACCATTTTAACATATATTGGATTAAATGCTATCTAAGGGAGGGGGAGAGGGAAAGGGTGGGAAATTGGAACACAAGGTTTTTCAAGGGTCAATGTTGAAAAAATATCTTTGCATATGTTTTGAAAATAAAAAAAAACTTCAATAAATATTTTTTAAATAAAAATATAAATAATGAAAAAATCAGAAGAGAATATGAAATCCTTTTAAAAAATATACAGATTTGGGGACAGATAAAGATAAGGAATATAAGTTTAATTGGAATGCTTGATAGGGGTGACCAAAAAAAGAATCTAGAAATAATCTAAGAAAATTGTCGTGTAGTAATAGAACACCAGGTGAAGGTAGTAATAAAAAAATGCAAAAATCACCTCAAGATTGTACATGGAAAAACACATAAGAATATTATTGCTAAATTTCAAAACCCTCAAATCAAAGAGAAAAATTTACAAGAAACAACAAAGGAAAATTCAAATAGGCTGCAGCCACAATTAGAATTGTATAGGATTTATCAGCAGCTACCATAAAAGACCACAGGTCCTAGAAATATATTGACAATCAAAATAATGAGGTCTCCAACCAAAATATCATACCCATCAAAACTAACCATAATATTAAATGGAAATAGATGGACTTTCAACAAGCTCAGAGATTTTTCAGGACTTTGTCAGAACCAAACATGAAGTCAAAAGATTAGTCAATATGTAAGAGCCAAGATCAGAGATTAATTTCTAGGGATTCAACAAGGACAAATGGTTTTTGTTCTTTTAATGGAAATGTATACCATATCCAAAAGAACATTTGGGACAGAACTGAGTATGAGGCAATTCTAAAAACCATAACTTTCTAATAAAATGTAAAAACAGTAATTATGTTATACAAATGAGATGCAGAGGAAGAGCTGACACACAGGCATTAGAGAAGGGAGTGGGCCTGGTAGTTCTAAAAATCTACTCACATGTGGAATGGGTTAAATGGGGAACAAACTATATATATATCTACTAAGAAGGGTATAGTACCCTCCCAAATCTATCAAGAAATAAGGGGGAAGAGAATAGATAGGATGGGGTATAGAAGGATAGATTTATGGCAGTGGGACAATTGTAAATTGTGGGATTATAGATTAGTGTTGTAGATTAATGAGAAAGTGAGAAAAGAGAGAAGGAAAGGGTGGCATAGGAAAGTGGGCACAGAATTTTAGATTAAGGGGAGTAGGAGAAGGTCTATAAATTAATGAAAATGGAATAAAGAGAGAGGAAAAAAGTTGGGGGGAGAAAATAGGAAGGCTCTGTGGGTGAGAGAAGGTTAAGTAATAGCAAGGCAGGTTAAAGAATAGAATTAAAGGAGAGTTAAGAAGGATAAGGAATAAGAAATATACACACACACATTGTAACAAGGATGAGGAATAGAATCCATTACAAAAAAATGTAGGGCTAGTAATCTTTGATCTCAGATAAAAACGAAGATTCAATCATCAGAGAAATCTACATTATATATTAGCAATATTAATATTATTTTATATGTATGTCTCCATATGGGTAAATGTATGTACATATGTATGTAATTATATATATATATGTGTGTGTGTATGTGTGTGTGTGTGTATGTGTGGATACGTGTGTACCCTGTACTTAACTTGGGGAAGCCCATTTGGGAAAGGTGAGGGAGATAAAGGGAGAAAAAAAAATAAAGTAAAAAGTGCAAAGCAGAGAACAAAAATAAAAATGGTTACAATTTCTGTTTTAAGTATTATTGTATCATTTACCACTAAATCTTGGGGCTTAAAAGAACTCTTCTGTTTCTTTTCTCTCCTTGATTTATCATTCCCAGTCTTTGTCTTGAGCCTCAAGACTGAGTCATGCAAATTAGGGGGAGCAACCTTGAGAAAACTGGAGCTTTCTGGACCATATAGTGTGGAGGTAAGGAAGCACAAACCCTTTGCTATATTTCTATGAATATGGCAGTGCTATCACTTCTATTGAGTGAGATTTGTATGGTTCAAGACACTTTTATAAAAATCTTATTTGCTTAGATATTTTATTCCATGACATATGGAAAACTTAAGAAATCAATAAAACCATACGTCTTCCCCTCTACACTCCTTCCTCAGTTTAGTATGTCTGTTATCTTGTACTCTTAGACTTCTCTTTATATGCATTTCATTCTGGCTTCCTAGTCCTTTCTTGCTGTCTGCGCCAGTGGCCGGGTACTGAGAGGCAACCTTTACCCAATTTGTAAGGTTTTCTATGTATCTGTTACAATAGGTGGAAGAATACTTAAAGTATTAGGTAAGTTGAACCAAAATAGAGAATACATAGTACTGCATTCACTACAATGTATCTTCAATAGTATGTGAAAAGGAACTATAGTCTATTACTACACTGTTGCCTTTTCCCCCCAAGTTCTACCAGTCAATATATTCAGATAAAGTCTGTCAGAGTCAGTGAGTGTTTCCCAGATAATGAAGCAGGGAAAGCATCTAGTTGTACTAGTTGTACTCAAGGCAACTTTATAATCTTATTTTTATTCATTCTCTAAATTCATACAGTGACCTTCTGAGACTTAGATAATCTTCTGCTTATTAGCTTCTGAGACTTTTCTCAGATAATCTGTTTATTAGATTATCAAGAAAATGTGAATAAAAGAAAAGTCCATGAAGTAAAAGTATGATTTGATGTACTATTAACAAGGAATGTGAAATTTTCAAATGTCTGTCAATTAGGCAACATGTAGGAAGGAATTGAGTGGCTCTATTGATTTACTATTCCTAAAATATGATGAAATCCCAGTAATGTATATCTAGTATTTAGAACTGACACTGTGTATCCTTCAGTTATTGTGTATGAAGAGTAACAAAATGATAACATCATTTACTAAAAATTAATTTTTCTATTTTTATTTCCTGTTTCAAATTCTCACTTTCTCGCTAATTTTCTTCATCCATCGAGAAAGAAAGAAATAGGATACTCCTTATACTTATAAAGTCATGCAGACCACATGTACATATTAAGTCATGTTACATACACACAAAAATCAAGAATATAAAATGAAAAAGTTTTCAATCTGTACTCAGAGGTAATTAGTTCTCTTTATGGAGGTGGATAGCAGACTTTTCATAGATCCTTGTATTGATAAGACTAGCCAAGTCTTTCACACATGATTATGGTTACAATATTGTTATTATAAGATTTCCTAGTTCTACTCCATTTTGCACCAGCTCATATATTTCTTCCTGGTTGTTGTTACTGTTGCTGTTGTTTCTTTTGCTTTTTTTTTTGGGGGGGGGGGGGGGGGGAAATTGGGCATTTCTTAGAGCATCCATTGAGAAATTCATGTTATTTTTTATTGTTTTTGTTATTAAATGATCAATTATGCTTATAATGTTCCTTATATTTAACCATTCTTGCATACCAGATATAAATCCCATTGTGGTATTGCTGGAGTTTCTTTTTCTTTAAATCTTATTTCATAAAAAATAGAATGAAAAAAAAAACCAGAAAAGGAAAACAGAACAAAAGACCAAAAAACTCCCAGAATATGGCCATATGTTCAGCAGAACATAAGGAAGGATTT
Organism: Sarcophilus harrisii; assembly: GCF_902635505.1. Classification (NCBI taxonomy): domain Eukaryota; kingdom Metazoa; phylum Chordata; class Mammalia; order Dasyuromorphia; family Dasyuridae; genus Sarcophilus; species Sarcophilus harrisii. Next base: position 563,302,222 of record NC_045427.1, on the reverse strand, counting down.
AAAATATATAACAATACATTATTACATCAAGAAAGGATATAAAATAGTAGAAGAAATTATATTCATGAATGTCCATTTTTTCTTTAATTTTTTGTAGGTTGTTCTTAAGTTCTCAGTTGCATTTTTTCTTTCTTTATTTTTTCCCTTCATCCCCCCATCTCTTAAACAGGCTATATAGTTAAATAATAATATAGTTATTTGTACACACATACACATACACAAAAACATATATACATGTATACCCTCCCCCATTTCCATCCCACACCTCCAAGCACATATCTTTCCTATTCCTGTTCTTTGCTTTAATACTGCTCTTTAACTTGCCTTGCTGTTACTTAACCTCCCTCCACCCTTGAATCCCTCCCTTGTTTTTTATATTTATATATTTTCTCCTCTTGATCTGTTTTCCAGATCTGTTGTTTTTATGAGATGATTCACATTCTGTTTTATTTTTTTCATCCTTTATATTCTATTTAGTTATTTCTTGGTCTCTTGTAGCTTCCTTGTCTTTCTCTTTTTCAATTATAATTTTTCAAAGAGTTATTTTCATCTTTAAGAGTCTGTCTTTGTTTCTAGTTGGTTGACTTTTTTTCATAATTTACTTGTTTTTCTTGGATTTATTTTTCAGTTTCTCCTCAATGTTTCTCATTTGATTCTCAACCCTTTCTAAAATGAGACCTTTACCAGAAGCACTGATAAGAATTTTTTCCCAGCTTTGTACTTCCCTTTTTATCATATTTCAGTTTATTTTTGGTGCAAAAACTTTTCAATTTAATGTAATCACAGCTGTCCATTCTGACTTTCATAATGTTCTCTAGGTTTTCTTTGGTCATAAAATTCTTCCTTCTCCAAATATTTGATACATTTATTTCCTTTGCTCTCCTAATTTATTTATGGTATCATCCTTTATGCTCTCCTAATTTGTTTATGGTATCGTCCTTTATGCCCAAATCATGTACCCATTTTGACCTTGTTTTGATAGAGGGTGTGAAATCTGGTCTCTGCTGAGTTCTGACTTACTATTTTCCAGTTTTCCCATAAATATCTGCCAAATAGTGTGTTCTTTTTCCAGAAGTTGGAGTTTGGGGGTTTATCAAACACTAGATTATTATAGGCCTTGATTACTGTGTCATGTGCATCTAACCTATTCCATTGATCCACCAGTCTATGTTTAGCCGGTACCAAATGTTTCTAATAACTGCTGCTTTATAATGTAGTTTTAGGTTTGGTGTGGCCCTGAACAAGTAGAGAGATTTTGGCAGAATGAGATGTACTGATTTTACAGCTAGTTTTGGGGTCTTGTAAGTCTTCAGGGCTTCCAATATAATGTGAGCTGGGGAGAGGCATGGTTACTATTCTCATTTGTGCTCTGGTTCTTTCACAGTGAAGGCTCTAATTTCTTCAATACCACAACTCCTCTCTGCCTTGGAACTATGACCTGTGCCCAGCTAGTTACCTTGTTTTCCTGTAACTCCAAGTATTTTTGATTGTTCTGAAACTGTTACCCAGAAATAGATAATAGGCAATGGAGCTGCCAAATTATACCTGACCTTGTATCTAGTGCTAGCACAGGATCTATGTTTTCCCTTTTGACCAAGTGAATACTGAATATTACTAATAATGCACTGCTACCACCATTGCTGCTATCACAACCTCCAAATTCCAAAGCTTGTGTTACTTCTGCCTTGTCATATTTCTGGTTAATTCCCACTTTAATGTCCTTATATATCTCTTTCTGACTTCCAAACATGTTTTGGGTGGGAAAAAAATGTTTAGACAAGAATATTGGAAAAGTTTGGAAAAATGTTCCCTTTACTCTACCATCTTGGCTTTATACCCCTCCATATCTACGCTGAATTGTTTTAAAGTACTGTCTTTGGTGCTTCATGGATCTAGTTAAAATATGAGATGTAAGCATTGTGGTCAAAAAGCTTACAATTTAATTGAATAGAAATTTTTTTTGAGTGTTTGAAGATTGAAATGTTCATTTATAATTCAAAGGTTTGGAAAGTTCTCTTCTGTTTCCACAACCAGTGATAGACTTTGACTTAAATCTCCACCTCTGTAAGTTATTTCCAGTTTAATTTCCAAGTCCCTAGGGGGGAAAAAAAAATCAAGGTTAGTGGTAGCAGTTCTGAATTAGAAATCTATCCTTATAAAGGATCACTAAATTGTGACATGAGGTTCCAGGTAGCCAATACTGTTTCTGGGGAGTATATGGGATAGGTGATAGATGGGTGATAATAATTTTGGTTTAAAAACTTCAAACAGCCTTTGTGGTTTTTGGAGTTCTTAGATGTAAATTCCATAATCTTCCTTTGCTGCACAACAGGGAATAAACTTCCCTTTTGCAACAAGGCTGTGTGCAACATGGTCTCCCTTGTATTTATCCTTTTTCTGAATCTATTTCCTAATGATGAATCTAATGGGTTCATCTACTGAAAAAGCAGCTCAATTACAGGACTGCAAGAACCTTTGGAAGAGAGAGATGAAATGCTTATGAGTGAGCATAGGTATTAAAATTTTTAAAAATGGCTTCTGTCCCAGTTACCAACTTCAGTAACAACAATAAGTACTGATGTATTTTTTTTTTTTTTAATAAGACTTTATTGCTCAGAAGGGACCTGGGAAGTAAAATGGGAGCAGGGGCTCTCTCTCTCTCTCTCTCTCTCTCTCTCTCTCTCTGTCTTTGTCTCTCTTTCTCTCTCTCCCCTTCTCTTCCTCCTTCCCCCTTTTCCTTTCCTTCCCCCTTCTCTGCTTTCCCCCCTCCCATCTATGCTCTCCTTCACCAATCCTTTTCACTATACTCTGGAAATGCAAATTCTATCAGGCAAATCACAGGAGCAGTTTAGTGTAATGCAGGTGAGCTTTCTTTTAAAGGAAATTTAGTTATTGGAAATCCTAATCTAAAATAGAACAATTGGATTGAGAAATGAGTTTAAGATGGTCCTTTTTAAAAAGACGGTTCTTAAGTAGTGACCCCAGTGCATTCATTAGTTTTCTGAAATATTAATTCCAAAGCTAGATGAATGTTATTGAACCATTCAATTCCCCTTTTTTGGGTCTCAATTTTCTAATTTGTAAGAAGAAGGAATTGAGCTAGAGATGAGGATCTCTTACAATTCTCAAAATCATGGATTCTGTTGGTTTAGAAAGCCTGGAGATGGATGGGTCCTAGATCCCCTTACCCAAATTGACTACTCAGAGACATCTTCAGATACAAAGAGAAAGCATTTATTCAGTCCTTGCAATGAGGAGCCCAAGCATGCCAGCTGAGCAGACCCAGAGCTTAAATTCGCACTCCCATCTCTCATCTCCCAGCATTGCCTGGCCTAGCAAGCTGGAAATAGTGAATTGGGTAAGTAGCAAAAGAGCCAAGTTTTTGCATTGGATGGACCGAAAAACCATTGACCAATAGTCAGAAATGTTACATACTTCCTGTAGGTTATGTCACTTCCTGCCCTACATGTGTCTTAGGCCAAGGGTTTGACCTTTCCTTCTTACACACCTCTAGGCCTAGGGCCTGACCTAATTCATCTCATAGACTTTTTGAGGAATTTCCACCTGGTCCCTTTCAGGAATAAGTACCTTAGAAACTTAAAACTAGGGAAGGGAAGGAGAAGAGAATTAATACTCATTAAGTGACTCCTAGCCCCAAATGTTATCTCGTTTGATTATCACAACCACTCTAGGAGATAAGAGCTGTTATTATGCCCATTTCACAATTAAAGAAGATGAAACAGAAAGAAGTTAAATGACTTGCTTAGTATCATACAGCTATTAGAATGCTGAGTCTGGATTTGAACCCAGTTTTTTTTGTTTGTTTGTTTTTGTTTTTTGTTTGTTTTGTTTTGTTTTGTTTTTTCCTGATTGTAGTCCTGTTTTCTAAAATGATGCAGATTCTCTGAAGCTGGACCTGAAGCTGTTACACAAAGTGGGTATCTCTGTATACAGGCAGATAGATTATATGATAGAGAGTGTGCTGTACTTGAATCAGGAAGTCCTGATTTCAAATATGACCTTAACCATTTATTGGATGCCTGAATGTGGGGGATTCACTTAACCTTTGTTTGCTTCCATTTCCTCATCTGTAATACAGGAATAATTCTATCATAACCAAATCACTCCCAGAGTTGTTGTAGGGATAAAAAAGAACTATTTGTAAAATGTTTAACAAAAATCAAGTGCTATATAAATGCTAGTTTTTTGTTATTGTTGTTATATTGGACTAGCATGTATAACATAAGTGAAATTAGTTATATAAGCCCTGGAAGGATAATGGAATAAGTGAGAAAATTGGCTATATTGAAGCTTTCTCAGAATTTGGTAAAGGTCTTAGTGTTGATCCTCCAAATTTCTGAGTTATGTCAGGTTTTAAATACTTTCTTTTGTGGTGTGCCTGGATTTTGACTTTGTCTCAATTGCCAGGTGTACCCAAAAACATATTCCATTTTCAATAACTGTGTAACCTTCATCTTGACAGATTTTTTTTTCCCTCATGCCAGGCTCCATATAGGTTTCCATTCAGTAGTTTATTGATTACTTATCCATCAGTAATGTTTCAATCAAAGATTTTTCACAACTTTTGTTCTTAGCCAACTTTGTTACTTGAGATCATTTACTATGTAGGATGTGAAAGGATGAGATGATTAGCAGAGAGATTTTTATGGAGCTAGAAAGGGATGTAGTTGAGGAAATTCTGGAGCATAGTCCTCCCATAACTTGAGTACAGGCCTGGACAGGTGGTCAACTAAGGTGAAGCCCTGGGCAGTTAGAGAACAGTATTTAAAAATTCACATACATCTGTGATGTCAATTATTTAATAAAAAATTAAGTGCCTACTATGTGTCAGGCACTGTGTTAAATAATAAGTACTGAGCAGTCACTGATTCAGAAATTTCTTCCAATAATGAAGATCAATAGATGAATCATGCCAGTTCATTCATCACATTCTTGCCTATAAATTCTCTTAAATGCAATATGGATTCCCTCCAGAGTAGTGAAGGAAAGTCTTATTTTTTACTTGACATTATAAGGGTACCAGGTACTGTGGTCTGTCTACATCTGACTCCTTGGCTTCTTCATATGACCATAGTATCTTCTTTCCCTTTTGAACTTGTGATCATCTTCAACATTCTTCCTTAGTTTTATGTTATATCCAGCTCACACCTACCATGCCCTTTCCATTGTTTTCTGTGTGATATAAAATTTTTAATTCTTTGGTTGCTAATGTTCCATTTCTTGCTGTTATACAGATATGCTAGTAGAATATTGACATTAAACAGATGGGCCTTTGCTTTTATGGGAAACTTGGGGGAGGTAAAAGAGTTTTACAGTTTTCCAAAAACAATTTAATCTACTCTTATTTTAAACTCTGGACCCAACTCGTATTTCTGAACTATCAGATTATATATTGATATACAGATATTTCAGTTTCAACATATATATATATATATATATATATACATGTTCTATTGGTCTAGATATTTACTAGATATTTACAGAGAGACCTAGATAGATAAAATTATATACTGATAGATAGATTTGTCAATTAACAAACATGTTGCAATAGGGGCCTCAGTTCCCTTGCCTGTTAAATCATGGGGCTGAGATAAAAGTTTATATATTCTAAATTTAGTGTTTTATATATATGTACACACTTACAATTGATCTTATCTATGGAGATGATTAAGCTAAATTCCTTAAAGTGATCACATATCTCTTCCAGGAGGCTGTATCACTTTGGGGGCTTGATGAAATCGGCACAGTCATCAGCAAATAAGAACATCTATGTGACCCTACTATCCACATAGAATCCCTCTTCAATTTAGATTCTGAGCTTATAATTAAAATACCTTGTTCTAATGCATTTGAAGGGTATAGCCTGTCAAAGATCATTTGTCCACTGAATTTTCCTCAAGCCTTGCTCTGTGGATAAACTTAACTTTAAATTAGATATGTATATAAGCAAGTATGTCAGGGGGATATATGACATTGAGGAAGGACATTTTTGCTACTGTTTATAGACTTTTCAGTCTGCAAGGACCGTGGAGGATACAAAACTTATTTGCTGCCTCCAGACAACATGTACTATTCTAAACAAATATTGCAGAATCTTGTAGTTGGAAGTGACCTCAAGGTAAATATGGTTCAACCCATAGCTTATTGGGAATCTTTACTGTCATATTTCCTAGACATAGTTACATTTCTCTGGAAGAACCATAGTGAGGGGCAGATCACTACCTGTTGAGTCAATTTATTGCACTTTGGGGTATATCTAATTAGTGAAAATTTTTTCTATATTTCAAATACAATTTTTTTTATAACTTATTACTTTATGACTTCAAATATTTGTTAACTCTTTTGTCCCCTTTAATTTTTTCCCTCCAGAATAAATATCCCAAGTGCCTTCAGCTAGTCCTTATATTCCATGATCCCAAATCTTCTTCTTCTTCTTCTTCTTTTTTTTAATCTACTCTTCCTGCCTTGGATGTTATATAACTGATGCATGTCCACTCACAAACAGAAACAATCAGGATGGAACCAAATATTTTCCCCAAACTTAAAATACCCTTGACTGACCCTCCTGTCTGATAGTTACCATCAAATATTTCTTCTATCTTCTGTGGTTAAATTCCTTGAAAAAACCATTTCTAGTATATCCTTGAACTTTCTCACTCTTGTTTTAATCCCTTGTCATTAGCATCCAACCTCAGCATTCCACTGAAGTTGTTTTCACTAAAGCTACCAATAATTTCTTTATTATCAAATTCAGTGACTTTCTTCTTAAACCTACTTTTTCTTAACCTCTCTGCAGTCTTTGATACTGTTTATCACTCCCCCCCTCCTCCTGCCCTTGATACTCTTTTCTCCCTAAGTTTTCAGAATATAATTTTTTCCTGCTTCTGTTACCTATCTTTCCATGCTTCAATCTCCTTGCCTGGGCCCTCATACAGATCACACCTTCTAATTATATGAGTCCTACTCTTGGACCCTCTTCTGTTTTTTTCTTCCCTACTACTTATATATTTTATGATCTCATCTTTGAAGGATTTAATTTAATTGGTTATGCTGACAATTTTCAAATCTCTCTCTCCTGTCCCAAACTCTCTTCTGACCTCCAATCTCACATCTCCAATTGGATGTCCAGGAGGCATCTTAAACTTAACATTTTCTTTTTCTTTAATTAGTAATAGTATTTTACTTTTTTGCAAAAATAATTTCAAAGAGTTTCTGGTGTATGTAGTCAAAATGGCAGAGTAAAGTCAAGAAGCCCCTCAAACTCTCCTAGTTTCCCTCAAAAACCACATGAAACCAAGCCTCTGATTCAGAGAAAGAGTCTGAAGGAACGAAACCCCTCTCCAGCTCAAGAGAGACTAGGAAAACAACAGAAAAGATCAGTCTCACTGGGGTGAAAAGGGTGTTCAGCACAGCTCAGACAGACTCTGAGAAAGCTGGTTGAGAGGGTCTTAATCACAGCAAATCAGCAACTAAGACCCTGAGTCCTGACTCAGACCAAAACACAATCTCTGAAGAGGACAAAATGTTCACAGAGGAAATCTTAAAGAGTGACATGAATTGGTCTCAAACCCAAAGAGGCTTCTTGGAAGTGCTCATAAAAAACTTTAAAAAGCAAATTAAAAAAAGGTAGGAAAAGGAATGAGAGAAGAAATGAGAAATATGTAAGAGAGGGTCAACAGTTTGGAAAAGGAAAGAAAAAAAATTTCCAGAAGAAAATACCTCCTTAAAAAATACAATTGGCAAAATGCAAAAATAAAATAATAAAATAAAAAAAAAATCCACAACACTTTCAAAAGTAGAATTAAACAAATGGAAAAAGAGATATAAAATATAAATGAAGAAAGTCACACATTAAAAACCAGAACAGGGCAAAAGGAAGCTATTGGCTTTATAAGTAAGAATCAGTCAAACAAACTTAAAAAGAATTTTAAAAAATGGAAAAAATGTGAAATACCTCACTGGAAAAAAACAGCCAATATGGAGAAAAGACAATTTAAAAAGACAGAAAAGACAATTTAAAATTATTGGTCATTATGAAAGGCATGACCAAAAAGAGAATCTGTATATTGCATTTTTCAAAAGATTATTAAGAAAACTGCCTCAATATTTTAGAAACAGAGGGAGATTCATTGAATACATTGTTCATCATTGGGAAAAGATCCCACAAAGAAAACCCCAAGGAACCTTGTAAAACTCCAGAACTACAAACTCAAGGAAAAAATACTGCAAGGTGCCAGAGCAAAAACAATTCAAATATCAAGGAGTAATAGTCAGGGTTACTCAGGATCTGTCAGCTTCTACAATAAAGTATAGGAAGGCCTGGAATACCAAATTCCAGAAGGTGAAGGACCTGGTTACAACCAATAATTAACTACCCAGCAAGACTCAGCATCATCTTTCTTTCTTTTTTAATTAAAGCTTTTAATTTTAAAAATATATACATTGGGGGCAGCTAGGTGGCACAGTGGATAGAGCACTCCTGAAGTCAGGAGTTCTTAAGTTCAAATCTGATCTCAGACATTTAACACTTCCTGGTTGTGTAATTGTGGGCAAGTCACTTAACCTCAATTACCTCAGGAAAAAAAAAAAGGAAAAAATATATATACATTGATAATTTTCAACATTCAACATTCATTCTTGTAAAACCTTGTGCTCCATTTTTTTTCCTTCCCTTTCTTTTTCTCCCTCCCCACAATGGCAGGTAATCCAATATATGTTAAACATATGCAATTCTTCTATATATATTTCCATAATTGTCATGCTACACAAGAAAAATCAGATCAAAAAGGAAAAAAAAAAAAGTAAGAAAAAAATACAAGTAAAGAAAACAAAAAAGGTAAAAATACTATGTTGTGATCCACACTCAGTCTCAATAGTCCATTTTCTGGTTGCAGATGGCTCTCCCTATCACAAGACCATTGGACTGGCCTGAATCACCTCACTGTTGAAAAGAGCCACATGTATCAGAATTGATCATTGTATAATCTTGCTGTTGCCATGTACAATGATCTCATTCTGCTCATTTCACTTAGCATCAGATCATGTAAGTCTCTCCAGGACTCTCAGATCGTTTCTTATAGAACAATCATATTCTATAACATTCATATACCATAACTTATTGAGCCAGCCTCCAACTGATGGACATCCACTCAGTTTCCAGTTTCTTGCCACTACAAAAAGGGCTACCACAAACATTTTTGCACATGTGGATCTCTTTTCCTCCTTTATGATCTCTTTGGGATATATACCCAATAGAGATGCTACTGGATCAAAGGGTATGCACAGTTTGATAGTCTTTTGGGCAAAGTTTCAAATTGCTTTCCAGAATGGTTGAATCATTTCACAACTCCATCAACAATATATTAGTGTCCCAATTTTCCCCAGTCCATTCAAACATTTGTTACATCTTTTCCTGTTGTCTTAGCCAATCTGAGAGATGTGTACTGGTACCTCAGAGTTGTCTTAATTTTCTGCATCATCTCTCAGGGGAGCTAATAAATCTTCAATGAAGAGATTTTCATTCATTTATATTGAAAAAAAAAACAGAACTAAACAGAAAATTTGATCTACAAACACAGGACTCAGGAGAAACATAGAAAGGTAAATAGGATAACACACACACACACACACACACACACACACACAATGTAACTGTTTACATCCCTAGATGGGAAAACAATGTCTGTAACACTTGCACACGGTATCTGTCACTGGGGCAGACAAAGGAGTCCATCACATGGACTGAGGTTGTGCTTGTGAATGGACTCTTACTTGATGACATCAAAGAAAAAGACATTAAGGGGTGGAAAAGGTCTGTACTGAACAAAAGAGGAAAGGGGAGGTATAATGGGATAATTAGTTCATATAAAGAGGTGCAAAAAACCTATTACTATTCAAGGAAAAAAGGGAGGGATATGAGCTTTGTTTGAAGCTTGATCTTTTCAATTTTATTTCTAAGAGGGAATAATTTAATCATTTATTTGGGTAGAGAAATTTATCCAATCCATTAAAGAAGTAGGAAGAGAAAGACAAAAAAAAGGAGAGGGGCAGGATAGAAGGGAGGGCAGAAACACTAGAGAAAAGTAAGAGCATGGCAGAAAAGGTCATTAGGAGATAAGGTAGTGGGTGGGGTGGGTATAAATAACACTAGTAAGGACAGGATGAAAAGAAAGAACAAAAGTGAAAGAGAGAAAAAAAATGGAGGGAAATATAGAGCTGGTAATCATAACTGTGAATGTGAATAGAATGAACTCTCCCATGAAACAGAATTGAATAGCAGAATGGATTAAAAAAAAGAATCCTAAAATACGCTATTTGTCAGAAATACATTTGACACAGAGATACACATAAAAAGTAAAGGTAAAAGACTGGAACATAATTTATTATGCTTCAGCTAACATTTAAAAACAGCAATAGCAATTCTGATCTCAGATAAAGTAAAAGTAAAAATAGATTTTATTAAAAGAAATAAGGAAGAAAAGTACATCTTGATAAAGGGTACCATAAACAATGAAGTAGTAATCATACTAAATGTGTATGCACTAAGTGGGAGCAGCCAAATTCCTAGAGATTTTAAGCCAGTCAGAAAGAAAAAATACATAGCAAAACTATTCTAGTGGGGGACCTCAACCTTTCTCTCTCAGAATCAGACAAATACAACCACAAAATAAACAAGACAGCAATTAGGGAGATTAATAGGATTCTACAAAACCTAGATATGAGAGCCTTCTGGAGAAAATTTTATAGGGACAGTAAGGAATGTATCTTTTACTTGGCAGTACATGGCACCCAAAAATTGACCATGTACAAGGGCATAAAAGCCTCAGAATCAAATGCAGAAATGCAGATATAGTAAATTCTTCCTTTTCAGACTGCAATTCAATAAAAATTATATTCAATAAAAGGCCAGAGAAAGATAGACTCAAAACCAATTGGAAAAGTGATCTAATTCTAATGAATGTGTGTCAAATAACAAATCACAGCAAACATAATTTCATCCAAGAGAATGACAATAATTAGATAACATATCAAAACATATGGGATGTTGGAATAGACAGGAGAGTTGTTGGAATACAAGGTTAGCCACCTGATAGTGGCTGCTGGAGTTCCAACCCAGAATGAATCTCTGTTCGAATCTTTACAAAGTGTTAAGCCATTAGAGTTGATAGAGACAATAATTATCTAATTTAGCACGGTTCAATATGATTGATTTGATCTTAGAAGGAGATATTTTGGGCCAGAACTTGAAACAAGTACTAAGTACAACTGATAGAAACGATGCTTGTGTTCACACCTTTAGAGAGCTCATAAGTATCTAAGTACTCAATGGAGTTCACACATTTGGGAGATTTCAGGGCTTAGTATGGCTTAGTATGAGATATCCAAATTCACACCTCCCTTAGGGCCAGAGAGCACTCTGGGACATAACCCAGAATCCCTCTCTCTCCAGAAGGAGGAATTAACCTTTGGGAGATCATATATATACAGGAAGCTCTTAGAGCTAGAGAGAGAGTTTTTCTTGGGAACTTTGACTGGGGTCGGAGAGGAGCACTCTGGAAGGAATTTCTCCAGAACATTGACTGGTGTTGGAGAGGAGCACTCTGGGAGGAAGCCCACAACCCTATCTTCGAGGCAAGAGATTCATTGCATTTTCCAACTTGGTGCTGGCTGGAGAGCAGAGGCAGAAGCCAAGGATAAAGTTGCAAGAGCTCTTGGGAGAGATAGGTCTCTGAGTTAACCAGCCTATATTGAAGGATCTGAACTTTTATCACCTGGCTGTGTTTTGGAAAAAGAACACCACATTTTAAAGAACAAAAACACCAACAAATCTCCTCTTGTGAGAGGATGATACAAGGAGACTGAGAGGCAATTGCTGTTCTCTGATCTCTCTGATTGAGGCTGTTATGTTGTCTGACCTCTCTCTTCTTCCCTCTGCCTCCAATTTATCTCATTCCTAGTCCACAACATCTGTGTCAGCAAAGGCTGCTTTGCAATCCTTTAGATGTTATGATCCACAGCTGTGGAGCCTCTCCGAAAATTGACCTGTCCTTTAACAATGGGATGCAGCCAAAGCAGTTTTTAAGGGAAATTTATATTTCTAAATAACTACATGAATAAAAGAGAAAGAGATCAATGAATAACAACCAAAAAACTTGAAAAAAAGTTAAAAATCCCCAATTAAATACCAAATTAGAAATCCTGAAACTCTAAGGAGAGATTAATAAAAATAAATAAAACAGAGCTGGTTTTATGAAAAATCAACAAAATAGATAAACTTTTGGTTAATTTGATTAGAAAAACGAAAGAAAAAGCCCAAATCACCATCATCAAAAATGCAAAAGTTATACTAAAAAAAAAAAAAAAAAAAGATTAATTATAGGAGCTATTTTGCCCAACAGTATGGCAGCAAATCTGACAATCTAATTGTAATGATGAATATATAAATTGCCCAGATTAAGAGAAGAGGAAATGAATTGTTTAAATAGTCCCATTTTAGAAAAAGAAATTAAACTAGCCATTAATGAACTCCCTAAGAAAAAAATCTTCAGGGTCAGATGGATTCACAAGTGAATTCTACCAAACATTCAAAGAATAATTAACTCCAGTATTATGTAAACTATTTAGAAAAGTAGGTAAAGAAGGAGTACTGTGAAATTCCTTCTTATGACACAAATATGGTACTGATACCTAAACCAGGAAAAGCCAAAACAGAGAAAGAAAATTACATACCAATCTCCCTAGTGAATATTCATAAAAAAACTTTTAAAGAAAAATATTAGCAAAGAGATTACAGCAACTTAATAGCTGGATAATACACTATGACCAAGTGGAATTTATACCAGGAATGTAGAGTTGGTTCAATATCAGGAAAACTATTGTCATAATTGGCCATATCTAATAGCAAAACCAACAGAAACCATATGATAATTTTAATATATGCAGGAAAAGCTTTTGTCAAAATACAGCACTCATTCCTATTAAAAATACTAAAAAGCATAGGAGTAAAGGGAATTTTCCTTTAAATAAAAAGCAGTATCTACTTAAAACTAACGGCAAGCGTTATTTGTAATGGAGAGAAGCTGGACACATTCTCAATAAGATCAGGGGTGAAAGACTACTTACAACTATTATTCAACATTGTACTAGAAATATTGGCTTAAGCAATAAGAAAAGAAAAAAAATAAAGGAATTAGAATAGGCAATGAGGAAATAAAACTATCACTCTGCAGATTATATGATCATATACTTAGAAAATCCTAGAGAAACCTATTGGAAACAATTTACAGCTTTAGCAAAATTGCAGGATATAAAATCAACCAATTCAAATCATTAGCATTTCTATATTTACTGAAAAAGCCCAGCAGCAAGAGATAGAAAGAGAAATTCCATTTAAAAATTGCTGTAGACAAAAGAAAATAAAATATTTGGGGTTCTACTTGATAAGACAAAGTCAAGAACTATAGGAACATAATTACAAAACACTTTTCATACAAATAAAGTCAGATGTAAACAATTGGAAAGTATCAGTTACTCATGGGTAGGACAAACATAATAAAAATGACAATTCTGCCTAAATTGATCTACTTGCTCAGTGTCATACCAATCAAACTACCAAAAATTATTTTATAGAACTAGAAAAAATAATAACAAAGTTTATCTGGAAGAACAAAATGTCCAAATGAATTATTAAAAAAAATACAAAGGATGTTTGGCTTAGCAGTACCAAACCTAAAATTATATTATAAAGCACCAGTCATGAAAAGCTTTTGGTATTGGCTGAGAAATAGAGTGGTAGATCAGTGGACTAGATTAGATACACACAATGCAATAATGAAAATCTAAAGTAATCTAGTATTTGATAAATCCCAAACTCCAACTTTGGGAATTAAGAACTTACTATTTGACAGATATTACTGGGAAAACTGGAATATAATGTCAGAAATTCAGCATAGACCTACATCACACATTCCAAATAAGGTCAAAATGGGTGCATAATTGGGGTATAAAGGATGATGATACCATAAACAAATTAGGAGAGCAAAGGATCATTTGCCTATCAGATATTTGAAGAAGGGAGGAATTTATGAACAAAGAAAAACTAGAGAACATTATGAAAGGCAAAATGGGGTGGAGCCAAGATGGTGGAGAAGACACACATTTCTTTCTGATCTTCTCCTACGACTTTCAGACTAATTAGCAAATCCAGGCTCTGAATTAGACTGGCAGAATCCACTAATATTGGGAGTGCAACAAACTACCAGCAGAAGATAATTTCGAAGATCACAAGAAAATGTCTGTTTTAATCAGAAATGGATGGAAGCCTAAAGGAGAAGAGAACCGCAGGAAGAAATGGACTGCAAAACAATACTAGTGGTAGATCTCAACTTTGCTCTCTCAGAACTAGATAAATCAAACCAAAAAATAAATAAGAAAGAAGTTAAGGAGGTAAACAGAATGTTTGAAAAGTTCAGTATGATAGGATCTTTGGAAAAAATTGAATAGAGACGGAAAAGAGTTTAATTTTTTCTTGGCAGTTCATTGAACCTATATAAAAATTGACTATTTATTAGTGCATAAAAACCTCAAAATCAAATTCAGAAAGGCAGAAATAGAAAACACAATTTTTTCAGATTATGATGCAATAAAAATTAAATATAATAAAAGACCAGGGAAAAGTAGACCAAAAGTTAATTGCAAACTAAATAATCTAATCCAAAAGAATGAATGGTAAAACAACAAATCTTAAACACTATTAATAACTTCATCCAAGAGAATGACAATAATGTGACAATATACCAAAATTTGTAGGATGCAGCGAAAGCAGATATTGAATTGATGGCGTTAGCACCTTACCTTAAGGTACCTTAAAATCAGCCAGAGTCAGGATAAGCAAAAGTCCTTAGTCTTTATTCTGGTCTTTAGGGGTAGAAGTGAAAGGGATGGAAGCAGGATCTCCACAACCTCCTCCTTCCTCATCCACCGCCAAAGTGACCCTGGCTAGTCTTACCTCTTAATCCCTTTTACAATTCTCTGTATACACCAATTATTGAGCCAGCACAGGATAGTGGGAGGGGCCATTCCCCAAGCACATGCCCATAGAGTATTGTCCAATTAGTAATTAGCCTAAGTGATTGAACTGACCTCAGTGTAATGATTCAAGAATTTCAACTCTCTACAGATATTAGGGGAAATTTTGTATCTCTAGATGCCTACTTGCATAAAAGAGAGAAAGACAAGATCAATGAATTGGGTTTATGCTATGGGCCAGAATTTGAAACAAGGTTCTGTCAGTGGAATTGATAGACAAAATAGTTATCTAATTTAGCATGGTTCAGTATGATTGATTTAATCCTACAAGGAGATGTTATGAGCCAGAACTTGAAACAAGGTACTAAGTGGAATTGAGGAGACAATGGTTAAATATAGTTTAGCACTGATTTAATCCTACAACAAATAATGGTTTCCTGGTGATATAATGATTGGTGTATACTCAGTGTGGGGCATATGAGGAGAAGTTCTTAGAGCCAGAAAGAACAAGCACACTAGAAGCTCTCAGAGGCTGAGAAAGAGTCATCCCATCTTCTACCTTTTTTGTGGCTGGAGGCTGAAGCACAAACCCTTGGAAGTCAGGTAGTTTCAGAAGACAGAGAAGGCAGGCAGGAGCTCAAGCTCTTGGAACCAAGACTACAGAAGGCCTCTAAGAAAGTTAGCCAGGCTGCAGGACAGGAGACAAGACTTGGAAAGAGACAATAAAGGATTTGGACTTTAATACCTGGCTGCATTTGGGGTGATTACTGAACTGAAATGAAGGCTGCTTCCAGAGATCTCAAGAAAATACCAAAAAGAGAACATTACATTTTAGAGAAGAATATTACAGGTTTACAAATAAAAACTCTAGAAAAAGAACAATTTAAAAACCCTCAATTAAATACCAAATTTGAAAATCTGAAAATAAAAGATGAGATTAATAAAACTGAAAATAAGAAAACTATTGAATTATTAAATAAAAGTAAGAGTTGGTTTTTTGATAAAACCAACAAAATAGATAAACCTTTAATTAATTTGATAAGAAAAAAGGAAAGAAGAAGACCAAATTTTTAGTCTCAAAAATGCAAAGGGAGATCTTTCTACCAATGAAGAGGAAATTAAAGCAATAATTAAGAGTTATGTTGTCCAACTATATGTCAATAAGTTTGATAATATAAGTGAAATGGAAGAATATCTGATGCTGAACTTTCTTGGCATCTCTGAGATTTTCAGGGTTCATGGGAAAAAGTAGTGTCTAACTGGTTTATCCCCATCCTAAGGTATTAGAAGGGGACTGATAACTGATACAACTCAGGGTCCTACGTTAATTAGGAGGGGAGATCACTAGGATCTGCCTCTGAGCAGATGTCATCCTCCATGTGTTGTTTTACATGGCTCAGTCGCAGCACAGGAAGCTCCCTGCTGAGAGCAGCTATAAAAAGGCAGCTAGGGAGGAAGGTGCTAGGTGGCTCAAAGCTCAAACACATAGAGATGGGGTCCTAAGTTCAAATACTCTTTCTTCTTTTGCTTTGGATTCCAGGTGAGTGAAGAGTAGTAAAGACAAACCTATCTTTTGTCCCTCTAGACAGAACTGCAAAAGTGTGGAATTCTGAGAGTCAGAGAGAAAATGTGGCTCTGCACTGGAAATCATAGGGGCAGGATCCAAGCCCTGAAGGTTTAACTCATCCACACTATCAGAGAGAGATTTCTCCTCCTGTGAATAGCAACTGACAGTGTTCTCACTATTTCTCAGGTTTGTGATTACAGATGCCAGAGGGGCCATGGTGCTCACCTGGACTCCAGTCTTCCTGTCTGGATCACCAGAAGAGAGAGTCACCATGCCCTACAGGGCCAGTCAGGGTATTAGAAACAGCATACAGTAGTACCAACAGAAACCAGGTCCAATCCCTTGGCTCCTCATTAGTTATGTATCTACCCTCTAAGCCCAGGTCCCTACTCCATTCAGTAGCAGTGATTCTGGAATTGTTACTCCCTCACAATTATCAAATAGTTTATCTAACATTGGAGTTAATTGTTTTTTAAATGTTTGGTGGAATTCCCAAGTAAATCCATCAGGTCCTGGGGATTTTTTTCTTAGGAAGTTGATTAATAGCTTGTTCTATGTCTTTTTCTAAAATGGGACTATTTAAGTAATTTATTTCCTCTTCTGTTAATCTGGGCAATCTATATTTTTGTAGGTATTCCTCCATTTCACTTACATTATCAAATTTATTGGCATAAAGTTGGGCAAAATTACTCCTAATTATTGCTCTAATTTCCTCTTCATTGGTGGAAAGTTCTCCCTTTTCATTTTTGAGACTAACAAGTTGATTTTGCTCTTTCCTTTTTCTAATCAAATTAGCTAAAAGGTGCATCTATTTTGTTGGTTTTTCAACCTTTAGTTTTGTTTATTAATTCAATAGTTTTTTGTACTTTCAATTTTATTAATTTCTGCTTTTATTTTCAGAATTTCAAGTTTGGTATTTGATTGGGGGTGGGGTTAATTTGTTCTTTTTTCTAATTTTTTTAGTTGCAAGCCCAATTCATTGATTTTCTCTTTTTCTATTTTATGCAAGTAGGCATCTAGGGATATAAAATTTTCCCTTATTACCATTTTGGCTGCATCCCACAAATTTTGATATGTTGTTGCATTATTGTCATTCTCTTGGATGAAATTATTGATTGTGTGTATGATTTGCTATTTCACCCATTCATTCTTTAGGATGAGATTATTTAGTTTCCAATTACTTTTTGGTCTATTTTCTCCTTGCCTTTTGTTGCATGTGATTTTTTATTGCTTCATGATCTGAAAAAAAAATGCATTTACTATTACTACATTTCTGTATTTGATCTTGAAGTTTTTATGCCTTAACACATGGTAAATTGTTATATAAGTTCCATGAATCGCTGAGAAAAAGTAAACTCCTTTCTGTCTCCATTTAATTTTCTCCAAAGATCTATCACATCTAAATTTTCTAACATTTTGTTTACGTCCTTAACTTCTTTCTTATTTATTTTGTAGTTCAATTTATCTAGTTCCGAGAGAATAAGGTTGAGATCCCCACTAGTATAGTTTTGCTGTCTATTTCTTCTTGCATCTCTCTTAACTTCTCCTCTAGGAATTTGGATTCTATACCACTTGGTGCATATATGTTTAGTATTGATATCACTTCATTATCTATGGACTCTTTAGCAAGATATAGTTTCCTTCCTTATCTCTTTTAATTAGATCTATCTTTGCTTTTACTTGATCTGAGGTCAGGATAGCTACCCCTGCTTTGTTGTTGTTGTTGTTGTTTGTTTGTTTTGTTATGTTTTTTAATCTGAAGCATAGTATATTCTGCTCCAGCCCTTTACCTTCACTCTGTATGTATCACTATACTTTAAATGTTGTAAACAACATATTGTAGGATCCTGGCTTTTAATCCAGTCTGCTATCCACTTCTGTGTTATGGGAGAGTTCATCACATTCACATTCACAGTTAAAATAACTAATTCTGTGTTTCCTGCCATCTTATTTACCCTAGGTTATGCTTTTCTCTTTCCTATCCCCCTTCTCTCCTCCCCAGTATTTTGTTTTTGATGACCACCTCCCTCAAACAGTCCTCTGATGTTAGAACCCATCCTCCCTTTTTACACTGTTCCCCTAATTATTCTGTTTTCCCTTAGTCTTTCCCTTTCTTTTCTTCCTTTCCCTCCTACTTCCCTATAGAATGAGACATTTCTTTATGATACCAAATATCTTTCTTAGAGCTAAATCTGATGAGAGTAACAATTACACAATGCTCACCCCCCCTCCCTTCTTTCTCTTAATTATAATAGGTTTTCTTTGTTTCTTCATGAGAGATATTTTCCCTTATTTTACCTCCCTTTTCCTCTTTTTTCCAGTACAATCTCCCTTCCACATTTAGTTTCTTTTTCATATTATCGTAATAAAATCAAATTATATCCACATTCTCTAAGTATACCCATAACAGAAATATAATTCTCAAGAGTTCTTTCCTTTTTACCTTTTTGTGCTTCTCTTGAGTTCTGTGTTTGAAGATCGAATTTTTTTTTCCAGTTCTGGTCTTTTCATTACAAATAGGTGAAATTCACCTATATCATTGAATGTCCATCTTGTTCCTTGAAAGATAATGCTCATTTTAGCTGTATAGCTTATTTTTAGTTGTAATCCCAGTTCCTTTGCTTTTTGGAATATCAGATTCCAGGCCCTTCAGTCCTTTAAGATGGAAGCTGCTAGGTCCTGGGTAATCCTAATTGTGGCTTCTCAGTATTTAAAATTGTTTCTTTCTAGTTGCTTGCAATATCTTTTCCTTAGTATGATAGTTCTTAAATTTAGCCTCTATATTCTTTGGGGATTTAATTTTGGAGTCTCTTTCAGGAGGTGATTGGTGGCTTGGTCTTTTGATGGCTATTTTACTTTCTGATTCTAAAATATTAGGGAAGTTTTCGTTTATGATTTCCTGTAAGATAATATCTAGTTTTTTTTTTTTTTTTTTTTTTTTCATGGCTTTCAGTGTTATGCCACAGTTCCCTTTTAATGTCCTGACCCAGTTTTTCCAATTGTCCTATTTAGTTAATCTGCCTCAGGTTATAACCTTTCCCTCTTAATGTTTGATGAGATAAAGGTTTTGTATCTTTAGGCTATATAATCATTCCTTGGATCCATTTGGTCCCAGTATAACTCTCCATTTAATAAACTATTAAATTGGTCTTTAATTTCTGTCTTGCTCAGTTTCTCCGGCATTACATCAGGAAGGCCAATAATCTTTAAATTGTCTCTCCTAGATCTATTTTCCAAGTCAGTTGTTTTTTTCTAGGTGACATTTCATATTATCTTCTATTTTCTTTTTCATTATTTTTTTGTTTTTGTTTGACTGATTCTTGAAGTCTTAATGAGTCATTCATTTCCATTTGTTCAATTCTAATTTTTAGCATATTATTTTCTTCAGTTACCTTTTTTAGCTCCTTTTGCAATTGACCAATTAAATTTTTTTGTTCATTGCTTTCTTTTTCCATTTTTTCCATTCCTTCTTGCAATGATCTCATTTCATTTCCCCATTTTTCTTCCAACTCTTTTAAGATCCTTTATGCAATCTTTGAAGAAAGACTTATGAAATGGAGACCAATTCATGTCTCTTTTTAATCTTCTTCTAGAGTTACTTTGCCTTTAGGAACCTCAGGATTTGTGGTCTGTTCTCCTCTTTCTCCATAAAAGCTGTCTATGGTGAGAATTCTTTTTTTGTTTTTTACTCATTTTTTAAAGGCTTGAGATCTGTCCAATGTAAAGGAGCAAAAGCTGCTTTAATTAGCCCTGGAGCAGTTCTACTGATTGATTCCCAGTGCTGGGTAATGGCAGTTAGGTCCGATGTTCTTCCAGGGCTCAGTGGTTTACAATTTGCTTTTAGCAACAAATCTACCAAACCACCTGTTTACAACCAGGATAGAGTAGCCTAAGAGACTCACAGAAGATTTCCAGGTGCATTGGAAGCTGCAATGCTCTGTCTCCTCACCCCAGCTCCTTGCCCTATCTCCCTGTGCTGTAGTCTGGGCTAGGCTGACTGTGCCCCTGACCAATTGAAGCAGACCTGTTCTGAAATTCTTCCAAGCTATCTTCTTCTAGAAATGTGTTGTACTCCAAATATTTGTGGATTCTTTGACTTCAAAACCAGTTTAGAGGCTTAATCTATTGTTGGTTTGAGAGAAGGTTAGAGGAGGTTACAGAGAGTCCTTTCTGCTCTTTGCCATTTTGGCTCCACCCCTGGAAGTCAATACCAAAATTTTAAAAATAAATTAATTTTTTTATTAAAGCTTTTTTATTTACAAAGCATATGTATGGGTAATTTTTCCAACATTGACCCTTGCAAAACCTTTTGTTCCAAATTTTCCCCTTCTTTCCCTACCCTCTCCCCTATCTGGCAGGTATCTAATACATGTTAAATATGTTGAAATACATGTTAAATCCAATATATGTATAGGTATAATGACATTATACAGTTATCTTGCTGCATAAAAAAAATCAGATCAAGAAGGAAGGAAAAGAAAAAAAGAAACAAAACAAAATCAAGCAAATAACAATAAAAGTGAGAATACTATGTTGTGTTCCACACTTTGTTCCCACAGTTCTCTCTCAGGGTATAGATGGCGCTCTTCAACATGAAACAAGTACAACTGGTTTGAATCATCTCATTGTTGAAGAGAGTCACTTCCATTAGAATTGATTGTTATATAATTTTATTGTTGCCATGTGTAATGATTTCCTGATTCTGCTCATTTCACTTAGCAGATACTTCATGTAAATATCTCCAAGCATCTCAAATCATCCTGATGATCATTTCTTAACAGAACAATAGTATTCCATAGCATTCAAATACCATAATTTATTCAGCCATTCTCCAATTGATGGACATCCATTCAGTTTCTAGTTTCTTATCACTACAAAGAGGCCTGCCACAAACATTTTTGCACATGTGGGTCCCTTTCCCTTCTTTAATATCTCTTTGGGATAAAAGCCAAGTAGAAATACTTCTGGGTCAAAAGGTATGCAGAGTTAGATAACTTTTTGAGCATAGTTCCAAACTGCTCTCCAGAATGGCTGTATCTATTCACAAGTCCACCAACAATGTATCAGTGTTCCAGTTTTCCCACATCACCTCCAACATTCATCATTATTGTTCCCTGTCATTTTAGCCAATCTGACAAGTGTGTAGTGGTATTTCAGAGTTGTCTTAATTTGCATTTTTCTGATCAGTAGTGATTTTGGAGCACATTTTCATGTGACTACAAATAGTTTCAATTTCTTCATCTGAAAATTATCTTTTTATATCTTTTGACCATTTATCAAGTGGAGAATGGTTTGAACTATTATAAATCTGAGTCATTCTTTATATATTTTAGAAATGAGGTTCTTATCAGATCTTTTGGAATGGTTTTCCAGTTTAAAATAAATTAATTTTTTTTTTAAAAAATGCAAAGATAGTTTTGAACATTTATCTTTGCCAAATTTTGTGTTACACTTTTTTTCTCACTCTCTTATTACTTCCCCCATTCCCTGATATAGGTTAAACAATTAAACTCAACATATTCAAAACAGCTTATTTTCTTTCCCCCTAAAACCTTTTTACTCCTCCTGTTTTCCCTGTTGTGGTAGAGGGTGACACTTCCCTCAGTTATCATCCTTCTTAACCTATTATCCTTCATTCCTCACTCTTTCTCATCCCTTTCATCCATTCTGTTGGTAAAGCCTATTAGTTGTATCTTTCCAATATACTGCCTTTTACCCTCTGACACTGCTACCACTCTAGGGCAAGCCTTCATCATTTCAGGTCTGGATTGTTGTCATAGCCTGCTTTTGAGTCTGTCTGTTTTGTCTTTCCCTAATTTAATTCACCTTCCATTCTTCAACTAATGTGATTTTCCTAAAGTCCAGGTCTGATACCTCTATTCAATAAACTTCTGTGGTTCCCTTTTCCTTAATGGAACAAATACAATACTCTCAGTTTGGCATTCAAAGTTCTTTATAACATAGCCCGCTCCTCCCTTTCCAGTCTTCTCACACTTTATTCCCCATGTACTCTTCAATCCCAATGACATTGACCTTTTGGATGTTCCACAAAAGATACACTTCATCTTTTAACACTAGGCATTTTCTTTGTTTCTCCTTCCATAACTGGAATGCAACTCCCTCTTTATCTTCACCTTCTGATTTTTTTGGCTTTTTTTTTTTTTTTGTCTCGATTAAAATTTCATCTTCTTTAAAGAGGTCTCTCACTACTATAAGAAATGTTGAACAGACATATTTCAGAAAAACCTGGAAAAACTTGCATGAACTAATGCTGACTGAAATGAGCAGAACCAGAACATTGTTCACAGTAATAGCAACATTATGCAATAATCAACTGTGATAGTTTTAATTCTCTTTAGCAATTATAATGATCCAAGATAAATTTCAAAAGATATATAATGGAAAATGCAATCCACATCCAAAGAAAGGACTTTGGAGTCTGAATACAGATTGAAGTATGCTATTTTTACTTTTTTTCATTCTTTCTCATGGTTGTTCCCTATTATTCTGGTTCTTTATTCACTACATGATTAACATAGAAATATATTTAACATGATTGTATATGTAACCTGTATCAAATTACTTGCTGTCTTGGGGAAGGGGAAAAGAGAAAATTTTGAAATTCAAAATCTCACAAAAATAAGTGTTGAAAAATATTTTTACATATTTTGGAAAAATAAAATAAAATTATCAAGAATTTACAAAAAAGAAGCCTTTCCCAACCCCTCTTAATTCCCATTCTTAATTATTTTTATATATCTGTTTGATTATTGTTTCCCTCATTAGATCATGAGATCCTTGTGAATAAGAACTGTTGTTTGCCTTTTTTGAGCCTGAAATATAGTATACAGGAATATACAGTGGCTTGAATATAGCAAGGGCTCAATGAATTTTTTATTCACTGACTGATAATATTCCAAACATGACCTAAGCAGACTAGGTTACAGCAGGATTTTCTCATGCTGAATATCACTCCAATATGTCAAAAGAATTTATAAGCTCAATATGGCATTTTCTTCAACAACATAGACAGTAACCTATATTTGCTCGCTTTTCATTCACTTTTGGTAATTAATTTGCAAAACGATATACTCAATGTTTTAGGGCTCTTCCTCAAGTTAGATTCATATTTTGCATATTGTAGGAGTACATTTCTCTAAAATTTCCCATTTATTAGAGCATGTAGTTAGTCAATTGTGTCTAATTCTTGCTATGTGAACCATCCATTTATTTTTCTGGTCATATATTTATTTTTCTGTTGACATGCTTTAAATTTCTTCTTAAGGATTATTCCTAGTTTTTAACGTGCTGCAGCTTGCTCATGGCTACTATATACTTCTCCATTGTTCTTTGAGTGACTCCTAACTCGCATTCTTTAGAGATTATGGTATCCCCATAACTCACAACCATATGTCACTATAAGAATAGTTATAAAAATTAGGAGTCATTTTGGGTAGAGATCCTTTGTATCATTAAAAACATATGACACTTTCCAAAAAGCAATTGAGCTTGCTGTTCTTTTCTTGTTGCCTTTTGTCCTAGGCCACTGTTCATTAGTGAAATTCTGTCTGCAAAAGAAGCTGGGATAGGATTAATGTCTGATGTTTCAATGCAGGTAGAACCTAGATTTGTGACTATTTGGTAAAAAGTATTAGAATGTCTATAGGGGAGGGAAGGAAAGAAACATTTATGGGCCAGGCACTCTGATAACAGCTTTTTAACAAATATCTCATTTGATCTTCACAACAATCTAGGATAATAGTTGCTATTGTTATCTCAATTTTAAATTGAAAGAAATCAAAGTAAAGTAAATTACTTTCCCAGGCTTATATTTGAGTTTTAACTCGGGTCTTACTGTAAAAATATGGAATGATTTGCCTTTTCTTCTCCAGCTCATTGTGTGGAGGAAGAAACTGAGTAAAGAAAGTTAAGTGACTTGCTCTGAGTCACACAGTGTCTAACTCAGGAAGATGAAATTTTCTGATTCCAGTCCTAGGATTCAATCACCTATGTCCCCTATGTCCCCTAAATGCCTCATCTATGTCTATATCTTGTCTACATCTATAGACATATAACTATTATACAGTATAATGTATATTTTCTGGATATAATGTATAATATAATGTCTGTCAGCCTGTTTGCTGTGTGTCTATCTACCTCTCTATCTGTCTGTCTCTTTTTCTTTCTGCTTGAATGTCTGTCTGTCTATATATCTCTATCTGATCCCATAAGTGGCTATGATGAGGTCTGGGCAGCTAGATCTAGTTGACAGACAGAGTCTGAATTATTGTTAACAATCTGGAAGCCTAGCTACTTTCTGAGGCAAGCTGGGAGTGTAATGCCAGAGAAACTGAGGCAGAATAGAGATTAGAGAACAATTTAATATTTTATTTGAAAGGGAGAGATTTACCAAATGGATCCATAATTTGATCCCAGGGCTGAATGAGACTCTCCAAGAACCCAGCAGCTAATGTCGAATACAAGATTCTCTTATAAGGTAACAAGAATGATGACATAATGGGGGAGGTACCTGAGATGGGAGTGATCTAATGGGGGGAGGCACCTAGGATGATGTAATGGAGGGAGGTACTGGAGAGGCTCCTGATATTCTAATGATATCTAAAATGGATAAAGACCTTTGTCCCATCAAACATTAAGAGGGAATGTGACTATAGCCTGAGGTCTAAAATTTATGACCTTTATTCAATCAAACATTCTAAGGATTAAAAGGGAATGGTTATAGCCTGAGGCAGAGTAACTGAAGTAAGACAATTAGGGAAACTGGGTCAGGACATTAAAAGGGAACCTGGCACAACAACAGGAGCAAGGATAAAATCATCTCAGACTTGAAGGGGGCTTTTTGTATCCAGGGACTTTATATCAGCCTCAAGCCAAATGAAGGTCTTTGGTAGAATTCTTAGCTTAATTATTTGTATTGGCAAAACCATCCTAACTCCACAGTAATTATAATCAATCAGAAAGCAAAATTATGATGTCAAACATCCAAGGTTATATCTTGCCTATAAAAGATATACTAATACTGTAGGTTTTTTAAAATGCTAAAATATCTTTTAAGGTTAGCTCAACTGACATACTCCTGCCTTATGGCATCTTTTTTCTTAATTGCATCTTTCACCTAGTTAAATGTGAGATCCTCTAGGGAATTTATTTTCCTTGCTAGAAAACGCTTAGAATTTAGCTTGCTCTTGGAAATGTAATAAAATCTTTGCTCCTTGAATCAGAGAAAGTCTCAGTCTACAGATTCTTTTGAGATGACCCATGAAACTGACACATAACCTCAATGTACTTTTGGGGTGTTCCCATCATTTTCTACTCCATCATTTTGGTGGCCCTGTATTGAGAGAGTCTGACTGTTACCGCAGCATCAATAAATACTGCATTGAAAACATTCTTCAGTAGATGTAATAGAACTATGTACCCCTAGTTGGGTGGGTGGACTTTGATTGGAAAAACCTTGAATCTCAAATTCCTTCTGGCTTTTGGGAGCATCCACACCCTCCTACTTGATTCCCAGGGGAAACTCCCACAATAATCCCCACCTACAATTCATTTAGACATCTTGGCCTGGGGCATAATTACCATCCATTATTGAGTCCCTCAATTCATCTGGAAAGTGCTACATAGCCCCAAGCCATAGAAGACTAAATAAAAATTGAAGCCTTGTTTCCCAATCTTTGCTAATTCTTAACCAGAAACTGGCCAACTGAGAAACTTCTCAGTGTAAATCCGTTTTTGGCAAAAACATGGCTTGCAGACTGGGGCTGTGTATTCTTTCTTTCTCAAAACCTGCTATACTGGCCTGGGATTGATGCGGGTATGGTCCCTTTAAGAATTGACTTTCTTTCTGATTCCCAACTCCTCCTAGTTGAAGTAATTTTCAATCAAGGACCTTTTGATCCACAAATCCTGGTCCCTTTGAATTCCAATAGAAGATCTGGGCCTGTCCCAGCCCCATCGGATCTGAGCCAATTTGGGATTACACCCACAGGCCCCTCTAGCTAAATCTCCCATTATAAAAGGGGCCAATCTGGGACACCCCCCCACCCCCCCTTTGCAAAGGTCCCAAACATGCTACCCTCACGCCTGGCATGCCAGGACCCTCTGTCCACTGGAACTCTGTGTCTGATGCCCTTCTTATCTCAACCTTCACCTATTTCTTTAACTATACTTTAACCTTACTTCCAAACCCCATAATAAACCTCTTTTATCAATCTAGCTTTTTGGGCCAATAAATGCTTTTATTGGCTGCCACTAGACTTCATTTAACACTGAATCCAGTGGGGTTGCAGGGGAGCTCTGTTTGACTCCCTACCCCAAACCTGCCACTAGACCTCAATACCCCATATCTATCCCTCATCAGGATCTCTTTGCTGTTAAGGTATCTTCATCCCTCAACACAGTCATCAGAAAGAAGGAAAAAGCAAGTAAGTATTTCTGAGTGGTAGGAACATGGAGAAAAGACATTATTCCTATATGTGAAATATTATATTGAAATTTACTAAAGAAGGAGGAAAGCTATCACTCAAACACATTAAAAATACATGTCCAAATAAGTCTCTACTTGCTGCTCTCCTCATTTTACTTGCTGCTGCTGAGCCTGTGTGGAATAGGGGAATGAAACCTTGACTTTTACATCAACTTGATTGTAGTTAAACTGCTTAACCTCTTTGTGATTCAGTATTCTCATCTATTAGATTAGAATATTATTGCCTGCAGTAACTACTTCATCTGTTGTGAGATTCAAATGAGAGAATATGCATAAATTCCTTTGGAAGTCTTGAAAAATACATATTATTTTTGTATTCCATTTTTTTCAATGATTTTAGTCCAAATGAAATGATTTCTCAATCTATTCTTGATAACCTTATACTAGGTAATACAGAGATCTAAGGAGGATAATTTAAAAAACAGTCAGCTCTTCACTTTAGAGTCATCAATGTGAGGTGGTACTATTCTTGGAATTGGATGGTAGCTTTCAGAAGAAACAAAGTAAATAAATAAAACAGCAGCAATATGAACTAAGGAAAGCTCAGGATTTTTTGAGTTCACAAATAATTTGACCTTCTCCAACTAAGGACAACTATTTTACATTTGTCAACATCTACATTCCATTTCAGAAAAGTTTGTGAGAGCTGACCTTTGCTCCCTCATTGCCTTTTTAAAAAAGAGCCAAATACTTCAATTTGGCCCAAAGGCAGAAAGACAATTATTTGTAGTCCCATATTCCCCTCCCTCTTGGAAACTTCATTTCAAAAAGCTAACACAGGTAATTTAAACTTTCTTCCTTCATTAAGGTTAAATGTTTCTCAAAAGCTGCTATTTATGATAAGGACTTTATCACTATCCATCTGCCTCCACCCTTTATATTTGGTCCTATTTTTACATTACAATTAGAGCCATAACTAGCCTAGGGCCTCTGAGTTTTGCATCAGGGTAGAAATTTTGAAGGGCGTAAAAGTCTCAGTGTAGGTTTAGAGCTAGGAAAAAATCTCAGAGGACATCTAGTTTAAGCTCCTCATTTTATAATTCAGGAAATGGGTTGGGGAGCTAATATATCTTGCCCAAAGTCACACAAGGTAGAAAATATCAGGTCTGGGATTTGAATCTAAGTACTCTACTTCAATGACAATTTTCCTTCACCTACACCATATTGCTTTCTGTATATTATCCTGAGAATAGAATGAAGGGAGAGGACCATGAACTAAATGTTGGCTGAGAAAGTAAAAGCTGGTTTGAGTTCTGGGTTACTGATATATTGGCTCCTGTCCTTTATCCTTTTATCCCACAGAGAAATTATTAGCTCTTTCTCACATCCCTTCTCTTCTTTATTTCTGTTGTAATGCTGGAGAAACTGAGGCAAGATAGAGATCAGTTTTTAATATTTTATTTGGATTTCTGAGAGGGAGAGATTGTGCTGAAGGCATGTTGCCCCCAGGGCTGAGGTCCAAAGCATCCAGCAGCAAATATGCGTACTCAATGACATATTTATAGCTCTTAGCTCAGGTAGCTAAACAAAGGCAGGGGGTAGAGCCCAAATTCTGGTGAGCAGGAATCTCCAGACAGGGACCATCAATCTGGTTCTGACAGGTTGGGGGGCGGGGTAAGACCATAAATACTTGATGACTTAGAAGGAGTTGGGAGCCAGGAAGTCTGAACTCCCCCTTATCTTGAGTTTACATATTTACAATTTATAACCTTAGAATAACTAGTCCTGAGTTATATCAGTCCTAATGAACCGGAGGCGGGGGAAGGGGTGGGGGGGGAGGGAGTTGCATCTAAGGGGATTGAGGCAGAACAATTTAGGGAAACTGAAGCAAAACAATTCAGGGAAACTGAGGCAGGAGAATTAGGGAAATTGAGGCAGGACAATTTAGGGAAACTGAGGCACACTATCTGTCATCCAAGTGAACTAGACTCTCTTTAAACCTCCTTTTGAGAGCAGACAGATTTTCACATGCTGCATGGAAAGTTGCTTTGAAACCTCTCTGAGCTAGGAAAGAGAGAGAACTAGATTGCATATGCCAAAGTTGGACTGGATGTCCTCCAAGTCTTTTTCAACTCTGAGATTCTAACTTTCAACTATGATAGTTAGCACTTCTCCAACCCATTCAATTAAATTTGTCTTTAGTATGCTATTTTTCACTCAATAAATTGTGAATTTGATTTGTGAGCACATTTCATGTTGCTTGTCCCAGACATCAAAATTGCTAGTTAAATTGTAACTACACTAGACTAAACATAGCTAATATAGCTTATCTTTTAAGCTAGTGAAATCAATTATTTGGCATCAATTATATGGAGCTTTTTTTTTTTTTTTTTTTTTTTTTTTTACTTCTAGCTATTTGTTTTGGGGTTCTATAAGACATGATCTATTCTGTAATAATGATTCAAACAACCAACATGCCAAACAGAATACATACTCCATGTTTAAAATCATGTATCAAGATATGGTTTCCCATGGAAATCAGAATCCATTGACCTTCTAAATGGGAACAATAGGCCAACAGATTGATGTTCTTTTCTATATAACCACAAGACACAGTTTTTCATTGCATGGGAATGATCGTCATCTCCTTTTTTGGTCCTAATTTCTAATGAGCATAAATATTTAACATTTTCTGTTAAAATAACAAGACTTACTTAATATGTTTCAAGATGCTTTCCTTCAGAATATATAGTATTGATGGCTAAGATGACCGAAAGAGACAATGATAAATGTTGGAGGGGAAATAGGAAAACTGGGGCATTAATGCATTGTTGGTGGAGTTGTGAAATGATCCAACCATTCTGGAGAGCAATCTGGAACTATGTCCAAAGAGCTATAAAACTGTGCATACCCTTTGATCCAGCTGTGCCATTACTGGGTTTGTATCTCAAGGAAATCATAAAGGAGGGAAAAGGGCCAACATATGCAAAAATGTTTGTAGCAGATCTTTTTGTGGTGGCAAAGAATTGGAACATGAATAGATGCCCATCAATTGGGGAATGGCTGAATAAATTATGGTATCTGAAAGTAATGTAATATTATTAGTCTATAAAAAATGATGAACAAGATTTTAGAAAGGCCTGGAAAGATTTACACAAACAAAAGATTTACATAAGATGTTGAGTAAAACAAGCAGAACCAGGACTACGTTGTATACAATAACAGCAAGAATGCACAATGATCAACTGTGAAAGACTTGGTTCTTTTCAGTGGTTCAGTGATCTGAGGTAATCATTTTTGACACTAGCCATGTGTACTTACTACTCTCCTTTTCTCCCATTTTTCAGCACCTTTTGGTGTGTCTTCCCCCATTAAAATGTGAACTCTTTGGTGGTAGGGCCTGCTTATATTTGTATCCCCAATGCTCAGCATAACGTCTGGCACATTTTGTTGTTCAATTGTGTATGACTGTTTGTTACCTTTGGGACCCAGTATGATTCCCCAATAGTATACATGGTGTTATCTCGGCAAAGATGATGGTTTGCCATTTCCATGTATCATGGATTAAGGCATACAGAGATTAAGTTATTCGTGCAAGTCTAGTATCTGGGGTTGAATTTGAACTCAGTTCTTCCTATCTCTAAGTCCAGAGCTTTATCCACTGAGCTTATTAGCTGCCCCTATTAAGTACTAATAAGGTCTTTTGACTTTACATACAACAAATTTCCATTATATTATGCTGCTGCCCCATAAAAGTAGTTATTATTATTAGATCAAACTCCTCATTTATCAAGTGAGGAAGATGAATTGTAGAGATGTCGTGCTGTCCAAGGCTACCTAGAAAGTCAGTAGTGAGATTAAGAGCGGACTTCAGGTCTTTAAAGACTTAGGCCAGTGTTATTTTTTACCAAACTTCTGTTTGGTAACAGAATGAGCTCTGTTCTAAACAATGGTATCAAACTTAAATAGAACTGGGATCACTAATCGAAACACAAGGGTCCCTGGGGACCTTATATTAACTTACAGAAAAACAGGTATTGAAATATTTCTTTTTTTATTTTTTATCAAAACATTAATGCATTAAAATCATTTAGAAATTGCATTTTAATCTGATCTGGATTCCATTGAGGAGTGTTGTGGGTGGTATACAGTCAAAAGGTCCTTAGACTACTATAAAGAGGCAATACCTTCTCCTTTGTATCAGAAATTATCTCATCAATAAATGTTATTTCTTAACAATAATATTATTCACCACAAATAAAGCAGAATTAAAAACAGAGAATAGTGTTATAAAGACAACAAATAAAGAAACAACTATCCCTTATTTCAACTCTTACATGAGCAGATCTCTTCCCTTTATAAAATCCCTGATTCCTCCAGTGTTTACTAAGGAGCTTATTTCCCTTTTGGAATTTTTAAATGATTAGATTTTCATTTTGTTGTTCTTAACATTTCTGACACTTTGTGACCCCATTAGGATTTTCTTGCCAAAGGTACTAGAATGCTTTGCCATTTCATCTCCCGATCATTTTACAGATGAGGAAACTGAGGCAGAATTAAGATTTGAATATAAAATGATGAGGCTTCCTGACTCTAAACCTAGAACAGCCATCTAGCTGCTTATTACTTATCCCCTGCTTCAGGTTTAAATCTACAACACTAGCACTTCTACCCATTGGTCCTTGTTCTACCCTTTGTTGCCAAGGAGAATGTGACTGATCACCATTTCACGTTAGCCCTCAAGCAGAAATGTCTCTCTCAATTTTGGTACAGTGGAAAAAAAAACACTGGCTTCTCAGTCCATGGACATGGGTTCAAAAACTGATTGTGCTACTAACTACCTTTAGGCTTGCCACAAGTCACTTCATCTATTCTAATCTCAGTTTTTTCATGTGTAAAATGAGACCAGCAATTTGACAAGATAGTTTCTAATGTTCCTTTTAACTCTAATTTATGAGGATATGATCCTTTGCTGGGGATACTATTCACAAATACAAACTGAGTTTATTTCAGATTGTATATTTACCAGAAGATTTAATTACTGAAGTATGAAGAAAACATGGGAGAAGCAAATTTGTGCAATACGTCAAGTGCCAGGGCTGGAGTAAGGAAGATTCATCTTCCTAAATTCAAGTATGACCTCAAATCTGACTTTCTAGATGTGTCATTCTGAGCAAATCACCTTAACCCTGTTTGCCTCAGTTTCCTCATCTGTAAAATGAGCTGAAAATAGGATCACAAAGGATTAAGACTGAAATAACTCGACAGCAACAAATGAAGAAAACAAATACTTCTGTAAAAATGAGTTTTCTTAATCAAGAGAATCTTAAGTATGAATTTTTACAAAAACATTAGAGCAACTTTCCCTTGACTAGGATTCAGATAACAGTGTGGAATAAAATGGGGCTGAGGAAGTATTTTGACCTTGATATTTGGAAAAATTTGCTTGGTTGAATCTTTAAATGTCTTAGATTTTATCAGTACAGTTTCCCCAAGGGTGTAGCTTATTTCTTAGATACAGGAATGGATCTGCTGTGTTTTAAAGACCTAAAAGAAATAGATTATAGCAGAGTTATGATTTTGCAGTAAAACTTCTATACAACCCTTGATCTATGAATATTTTAGTACTTACAGATTAGCTACTTTTATCAGCCAATGTCTTTCCTTCAGCAAATTACTTCTTAGTTCATACAAATGTTTCTGTCATTTGCATTCTGTATTCATCAAGGACCTGACAGAAAGGCAGGGCTGTTTCTTAAATCTTATAGTGTTGGGTTTTTCTTCTTTAAGATATAAGTTGAGTTGACACTAGGATTCCAACATTATAGCAAGTCAGAATTTTAAGGATGCAGACATTCATTGCAAATAGATGTCTTTTGGACATGCTAGAGGCAGCTGTGTCTAGAACAGTGACTAGAACACTGGGCCTAGAGTCAGGAAAAGCTGAGTTCAAATGCTACCTCAGATAGTTACGTGGGATTCTGGGTAAATCAGTTATCCTTGACTACTTCAATTACTTCAACTAATAAAATTAGGATCATAATATCCTGACCTTCAAGATTTGCAGCCGAGATCAGATGAAGTGATATTTGTAAAGTTCTTAGCAAAGTGCATGGCTCATAGTAAGTAGGTGCTTAATAAATGCATGTTTCCTTTCCTTCACCAGTTAATATATTCATCACTAACTCAGAAAAAATAAATAACTTTTTTCTATCCAGGGCTTTAGACTAAATACTATGACCTATGAAGAAATTAAAACTCTTCATCTAGAGAAATGCCCACTGTCAGATAAGAGAGAATAAGTTAGGCTACTTGAGCT
Organism: Sarcophilus harrisii; assembly: GCF_902635505.1. NCBI lineage: Eukaryota > Metazoa > Chordata > Mammalia > Dasyuromorphia > Dasyuridae > Sarcophilus > Sarcophilus harrisii. The sequence continues at coordinate 563,268,841 of NC_045427.1, read as the reverse complement.
AGGTAAGTTGTATCTGCCTTTAATAATCTCATAAAAAAAAAATTGTTTTAAGTCAAACTGATGAATGGAAAAAAATGAATTTGAGGTAAATTATTTGAATAGTTTTAATGACTGAAACACTTCATCTCTGAGAACCCCTCTATCTAGAGTCCATGATAAGTTGGGTAACATTTAATCATTTAGAGATAACAGAGGTTGCCACAAGATGCTCATTATCATGATTAAGTTATTATAACTTGAGGAAGAGTATTTATGCCTGAGAGAATGGGAATGACCAGAATGGATACTATAGCAATATGTAAACTTCAGTGTTTCATTGGTGTGACTCTTGCCCTCTTCTGATATAGGTAGCAATCCCAACATATTTTATTTATTTATTTTTTAGGATTTATTTATTTATTTGTTTGTTTTATAGCCTTTTATTTACAGGTTATATGCATGGGTAACTTTACAGCATTAACAATTGCCAAACCTCTTGTTCCAATTTTTCACCTCTTACCCCCCCGCCCCCTCCCCCAGATGGCAGGATGACCAGTAGATGTTAAATATATTAAAATATAAATTAGATACACAATAAGTATACATGACCAAACTGTTATTTTGCTGTACAAAAAAATCAGACTCTGAAATATTGTACAATTAGCTTGTGAAGGAAATCAAAAATGCAGGTGGGCATAAATATAGGGATTGGGAATTCAATGTAATGGTTTTTAGTCATCTCCCAGAGTTCTTTCTCTGGGTGTAGCTGGTTCAGTTCATTACTGCTCCATTGGAAATGATTTGGTTGATCTCGTTGCTGAGGATGGCCAGGTCCATCAGAACTGGTCATCATATAGTATTGTTGTTGAAGTATATAATGATCTCCTGGTCCTGCTCATTTCACTCAGCATCAGTTCGTGTAAGTCTCTCCAGGCCTTTCTGAAATCATCCTAATCCCAACATATTTTAAGAAAGAGTTTTCATGGATAGTTATTGTGGCTGGAAAAAAAGATATCATGACTTAACAAAAAGCCAGCTTAACCATGAGACTGCTTTTTGGAAAATAACTAAAATCTGGTTAGGCCAGTAACTGAAGACCCTTCAACATCACCAGATGAATGAATATCTATAAGAAATAATACAGGATTACTCTCATAACATAATTTCCCTTTCTTTCCCTTTTTTCTTTTCTCTGCTCTATTAAGAAAAAAAAACAAAAACAAAAACAAAAAACCACTGTTTCCCTAATGACTATAAGATAAAATATCATTTCATACTGAACAAATCCTTTTAAAATGTCTCATACAATTTTCATAATGCTCATAATTTTTAACTTGGTATTTACATATAAATTATTTATAAGCACATAAATATACACATTATGGATTCATTAGTAAAATAATATTTTGCTTAGGTAAATACATAGCTGCAAAGGTTAGAGACAACTAATACAGGTAACTTTCCTTCAAGGAAACTCCTTTCCTACCAATGAAGATCAGCTCTCTTGGCTTCAAATTTTTGTTGTTTGTAGCATCTAACATTTAAGTGACTTTCCCAATTAGTGGAGAGAATGATGAAACTGGTATCAAGAAGACCTGAATTCAAATAAGGTTTTAGAAATTTTTTAGCTTTATAACCCTAAAAAAAATCACCTAATTCCTTAAATTCTGTCTCTACATTCTCAAATGGAAAAGGGGGATGATAATGGCATTGATCTCCCAGTGTTGTGAGGATCACATGAAATATTTGTAAATCACATAGCATGGTATCTGGTGTATTGTTATTTTGAGTTGTTTTCATTTGGCTCTGACTCTACATGACCCATTTGGGGTTTTCTTGGCAAAAAGTCCTAGAATGGTTTGCTATTTCCTTCTAGCTCATTTTTACAGATAAGAAAATTGAGGCAAACAAGTTTAAGTGTCTTGCTCAAGGTGTTCAACTCAGATCTTCCTAATGCCAAGACAGGTACTCAAATCACTGAACATAGTTAATGCTTAATAAATAACATGTTACTTTCCTTCTTTTCTGAGATCACAGAGCCAGTATGTCATAAAAAAAAAAAAAACAACAACAAAAAAAACCCAACACTATTTGAACCCGGGGAGTCTTGATTCCAAGGCTGAGTGTCACATCGCCTCTCTAAAAGAATGATATAAAAAATAAAATAATTCTTTAGAACCAGCCAATATATCCATGATACCTGACAGCATTATGTAATATTCCACACCCATAATCTCCCACCTGTCAGACAGAAGGAGGAAGTTAATGTTGTATTATTACTATGTTAACTATTGCTCCCATTTACATAATACTTTGGAACTATAAAATATTTCATATTCATCATTCATTTAATCTTCCTATTCCTGTGATGAAGCTTTTAAAAGTATTATATTTTTGTTTTATGGATAAAGAAAGACCTAGTCAAATTTGTGATCTTTATGCCCCACAGCCAGCTAAGTGTCAGAGCGAGGACTGATATTAAGTTCTTCCAAACTCCCCACTCCTTTCACCTCCCCTCCTCCCCCCAAGTTCATATCTTTTCCTCCATACCTGGCTATTTTTCGAAGACAACAAATACTTTATAGGCCTTGGTTTTTTAAATTCTCTTCTCCAGCTATTGCCAAAATTATTGTGCTGGATGAATATGAGGACTATATTTTATGTTGAGAAATTGCTTTACTCAGAATCATTATTTTCACTCTGGGATTCCAGTTTACCATAGAGCTCTTAAAAATAGCTGTTGATTAAAAAACAGGTAAGGATGTACTTGGGTAAAATAAGCCTGGGAGGTCAGTGATACACTATCTAAGGTGTTAATGGATTCTGTTAAAAAAATTTGCTGAACCATAGTAGATGGTTATTTATGAAAATTTGCTAGGAACTGGGAAATGATAGTACTGAATGTCAGCTCAGTGCCAATTTTCCAAGGTGGAAAAAACAGCTATCATGGTAATTATGGTTCAGAGAAAGTAACTTAAATCCTTCAATAATGAGACAACCATTTAAAAAAGCCTGTAAAATTCTCCAAGTAACTAAATCATGAACAATAAGGAGAATTGGTTTATAAAGAGACAATTGTGATATATGAAATTTAATAGCTTTTTGATAGGATTATCAGATTAATAGACTATGGAAAGGCAGTGATTGTAATATGTTTTTATTTTATTATATCTCAGAGTCTCATGTGAAATTTACATCATTTCAAATTTTCTGGAAAATGAGAAGAGTCACTTGGATTGGAAACTACTTAAAAGTTCTCATAGTAAAAATGAATGGTAAAGGGTATAGGTTTAGAGGTAGAGATTGCTAGTCTTTTCCATCAGGGGTTAGAGTGAAACTGGATTTTAATTAACAAGCTGAATGATTTGATGCCTTGGAAGAAATATATGACTGTCAAATGGTTCTATCAGTTGAAAATGAGAAACTTAGCACAAAAAACAACTACCATTTTCAGGCTGGCACTTGGCAGGAATGTTTTATTTGAGATTACAAGTATATATGAGCTAAACTAGATTGCTGCTGTGGTCCCTTCCAAATCAGAAATTCTTTCATTCTGGTTCAATGGGTAGAAACCTCAAAGATAATAGACTATAATACAGTAGCTTCAACATTAAACTTGAACCTAACAGCAGGAAATCATGATTCTAACTCTGGCTCTGCTACTAACAGTATGATCTGATTTAAGTTACTTAATATATCAGGGCTATTTTTTTTTTTTTTTTTTGGTATTTTCTCACATTTTTTAAATGGGGGCCAACCTTTTTTCCTTTTCATATGATGGGATTGTGTTGAGAACATATGATAGAATGGAAGTGTTTATTTTAAATTAAAAAATAATATTACACATTAGAAATATCTAATATTTAAAAAATACTATTCATTTTTAAATTTAAAAAAACTGTCTGGGACAAGTTTGGAAAATTAAAGAAATAAATACAGAATTGAAAACAGCTAAAGAAAAGATATGGAATATTGAAGGATAAAGTTTTCAGTGATTTTTTTCTCATATAGAAGTATTAAAAGGATAGAGAAAGCCAAGAACAAAATGAAGAATATAATGATCCTAATTGCATACAATCTAACCACCGTGGTAGTGTTTCCCTGGTTTGAATAAACTATTATATGGGGATTATAATTCCAAATACATCAGTTAAAGTTTGAACAGAGGTAGTTTGAGTCTTCTAGAACTGATTTAGGAAGGGAAAGAACACAACCAAGGATGATGTGGTTAAGTAGAAATTAATTCAGTAATGCAGGAGACAAACTTCTTATGCTTTGAAAGAGAAGGATTGACCCTGTAACTTCCTTACTGAAAAAAATCAACAAAACAAAACAAACAAACAACTTTTGTAGTTCCCTAAGAAATACTGCAATCATTTGATTGTATTTATTAATAATATTAATTATGATTAAAATTAATAATCCACCTACTTTTGTTTTCTTCCTTTGGGCCCACATCTGCATTTTCATTGGAATAGGAAACTTTTCAGATAAGGCCGATGAGTACCTACTCTACAACTGACAACTTTAGAAAATTTCCCCATGATTGACAGGTTGCCCAAAGTCAGACAACCAATATGTATGGTGTTCCTGCCAAACCAGGGTTCTTAATTTTTTAATGTTTGTCTTGAATCCCTCCTCAGAATATTGTTTTTAAATATATAAAACATATAGGATTCCATAGGAAAATAAATATATTGAAATTTGGTTGTTTACACATATATGTTCATATGTTTAGATATTTGTGTGTATATATGTATACACACATATATGTACATATACATACACACACATACACACAGAAGTTTGACAGAATGCAAGTTAAAATTTATCTTCAAAGTCCCAGTGACTCCAAGTCCAGCTTTCTATTAGCTGTTCCATCCTGCCTTTCTCCAACCTACCTTAGCAGACTGATTTCACGTTATTCCCTTCTTATATCATAGCAAAACTGGGATAATTTCTATTTTGTAAATTCAGCTTTCTATCTCTAGTCCTCATGTTTTTATGCTGTTCCAGGCCTGCAATGCATTTCTGCCTTTAGTACTTCCCCTTATACTTTAAGGTTCTGTAGGATTCAAGTCACAACCTAGCGGAAACTTTTCATGATCATCCTAAAATTTTATTGTATTCATTTAGTATCATAATAGTAAATTTGGTTGGGAACTCAGGGGGCAATTCAGAACAATATACATGTTTTGCAGTTTAAGAAATTGAGGTCTCTGAAGGCTGTTACTTTCCCCTAATCAAAGAGATAATAAATAATGCTAAGTGACATTTAATCCCAGGTTATCTGACTTTAAAATCAGTACTTTTTCTACTGAATCACATATTTCCCAATAGAAGGGATTCTCCTAGTGATCAAATACTATTTTGGACTTGTCTTTTGATTCCCCTAAATTTAGCACATCCCAGATATTTTAAAATGTTTATTAAATTGATTTGAACTGAAAGTTCATAGGAAGCAGACTTGGATTTAATTTGTTCGGTGTTAAAGGGAAGAGCTAGAATCAATATGGGAAAAATTACATGATTGCAAATTTGGAGTCTATATATCAGGAAAATTTTTCTAAGACATTGTTCTAGTAATAAAATAGATTACCTTGGGTGGTAACACTCATCAAGTTGCTGAAGTTTTCAAGGACACTACTAGCTATGGATGCTTTGGATAGGATCCAGGCTTTCAGAAAAAGTCAGTAGGGGTACTTATGAAGTCGTTCTAAGTCTGATTAAAGAGGGGTAAGAACAAGGGGTTCATTGGTCGGTTAAATTCTAGAGAGAACTAGGCCAACTTTCTAGAGAAGTAAAGAGAGCACAGATGATCTGATGTAAATATAAATCCTACCAGTCTAGTAGGCAACCTTTCATTGAAAGTTTAAGAAGTGCTTTGAATTTCTTCAAATGAACAACTAAAAAAAGTATAGAGCACATCCAAGATGATAAAGGAATAGAAGTTGAAGTTAGCTCTCTGGGAGAAGCATTTCCACAGTGGTTGATTAGATTATTATGAGCTACTTAATTCATTTCTAAAAGGGAAAAATAATTTGGATTAAATAGCTTTCTTTTTTACCAACAAACAAATCTAGTGTGCTTGTACTAAAAGGGTCATTAACCATATAGAGATCTAAAGCAAGTCAATTCAACAAGTTTAATCAGAACTTAAGAGTTATTTATTGATATTTGTTTCATTTCTTAGTAATTTTTTTAGAAACAGATGCCCAAAAGTTTTAGTGCCTTTTGACCCTCTCTCTCTTTCCAGTCTATATTGAAAAACCTTTTATAATTTCCCACATGCACAATATGTGCTAATCTGTGGATTCATTCATCATGGCTAAACATTTACGTTTAAAATAAAACTTGAAAATACAAAAAGAATCCGTTATATGTAATAAAATGCTCTAGTGATGTGTGTGTGTATGTGTGTTTGTGTGTTTTGTGTGTGTGTGTGTGTGTGTGTGTGTGTGTGTATGTGTGTGTTTTAGGAAATGATAGAGGGAAAAATAAACCTAGTCTGATAATTGAGATTCCTCAATACTAGTACCTGCTTTGCTAGTTTCCTGATATATAAGACTGGGTAATCACCTTCACTTGGTATAGATCCATTCATTGATTTCCCCCATGTCCAGGCTTTGGGTCCACTTCTCCAATGTCATTGATGCCCTCTCTTTCCCACCCACCATCCTTACCTCCATATTGGGGAGCTTAGAACTCTTCATTGAGATATAGCCACTTCTAGGTTGTTTGTGTAACCTTTCTAAATGGATTGAAATTATATCATGATGAGATCACTAAGCCTGAGCATTCAAATTTTACTGGCTTGTTGCACAGACTTGATGGTTGGGAAAGGATTTTCTGCACACATGTTTCCTTATGCTCTCTAATTCAAGATTCATCACATGGATTATCCTTCTGTGCATCCACAGTGTTTCAACTATAGTTTTCACAAGCTGATGATACTCACCAATTCAATGCACTGACTCACAGCTTTATATTATTATCTAATAAATTCTTTTTGTTATAAATGTTCACTATATTTTACCCTTTCCATTTATAGTCTGCTGTCATTCCCTTCATATCCTTGATATCTATTTTATTGTTCAATTTCATTAACTCCAGGTCTAGATTCCTAGTCATGATCATGTATCAGGGGCAGATTACCAATAGCAAGAGGAAGTCCCGAATACTGTCTATTACCTAGAGAGCAACTGGCAAATGCAAGCACTTGTGAGCCTTTTTTCAATCTTTCCCTTTTTGAGTCTATCATCGTCTCTGTGAGCCTCAGTTTCCTTTTCTGTAAAATCAGAAGTCACTATTAATACTTTTTTCAGTTTTGTTGTTTTATGGCACTATGACTGTGAGACTTGGCTCCTAGGGAATATAACTGAGCTATCTCATTGCAATTTACTGTATTTCAATAAGCAATTCAATAAGAATTCATTTCAACTCATTTTTTGGTATGAGAGGCTGACCTGCACTGAAAGAGATCTGAAATTTCTTATGCAAAAAATGGTCCAAGCAGTAATAAGGAAACTGTTATTTGACTCAATTTCAGAATATCACTTGAAAAATAATACATTTTAGTTAAATAATATTTCCTCACCTCTGCCTCTACCCATTTATCTCCACCCATCCCTCCCTACTCCCACTGTAGATGTTGATGTTGAAATTGTTGGGGGAAAATAGAGCAGTGAAAAGTCTTCATTTACTTTCAGCAAATAGGATTTAGAACAAAGGTTTCCTAAATCTTACCTGAATAATCTTTCTACTCTACTATTGCCCAATAAGCAAGCAAGTGCAATGATCCCTGTTAGGATTCTTACAAAGTGATGTCAGTTGTCTAATTTTAACATTATGCTCAGTAGTTCTCTAGTTCAGAGTTCACACCTTTCACACCTTTAAGAGTTCACACATTAGTTCACACATTAGCATTAGAGATTCATAAGTCAGGATTCAGTCAGGAGATTCACAAGTCAGGAACCCACAATCCCACTCTCTCAGAGGAGGAGTCAACCTTTGAGTTTACACCTCTAAAAGAGCATATAAAAGGACAAGCTCTAGAGACTTTTGGGAGATGGAGAAGCTAGGATTCAGTTGGGCAGAATGAAGGATTTGGAAGAAGAGAGGCTGAAGCTAGAAGAGGCAAAGGACTAGCAACAGGAGCTCTTGAAACCAAGGAGAGACATAGGCCTCAAAGAAAGCTAACTGGGCTATTTTGGAAGAGACAATAAAAGATTGAACTTTTAACAGCTGGCTGCATTTGAGGTGATTATTGATCTAAACTGAAACTAAGGCTGCCTCCAGAAGCCCCCCAAGAAATCTGCTTGTAGAGAACGATCATATTTTAGAAAAGAAGAACATCACAATCCCTATTCATAGGGAGAGACATAGTAAGATTAAATAATATATGCTAGGTTGCACAATATAACAGAAGTGGGACTTCCCTTCTCTCCATACAATCTAGAGGTTCCTAGTGCCTTAAGTCTGAATCAGAAATCCCTAACAGAACTGGGGTTTTTCCCATACTTTACTCACATTTGTTTTATAGCATAATGGATTCTGAACTAAAAGAAACCTTAGAGGCCACTGAGTCCAACTCTATGGTACAGATGAGGAAACAAAAAAGTATTTTGCTATGGGTCACATAGATAGTAAGTGTCTTGAGGGAGGATTCAAATTTTCATCTTTGGGATCCAAATCCAGAGCTCTACCAACTTTTCTATCTGGCTTGAGGCAAATCCTCTGTGAGGAGGGCTGGTCAAGACTCCTTATTTTTATATTAAGACCTAGTGTGAGTATCTTTTTAAAACTATTTTTTGTAAAAGATATGCTACAATTTCACAACTTTTAGCACTTTTCTCCAAGTGATGCATTCCTATTTTTACTCTGACTGTATCTTGTGTTTTTCTTTCCGTACAATAAGATCCTTCTATTCTTTCTATGTTAGAAATGTTGATTACAAATCACCAAATCAATTCATCCCTCAGAGCCAAACTTAATTCCTGTCTTCTCTATAAACTCTTTTTAGACCATCTCAGGCAAAATGATCTCTCCCTTCTTGACTCCAATAGCATTTTATGTTTGCAGCACTCATTTGACACTTTTTTTGTGACATTAAATTTTCAGAAATATGTATAGTATCTCCTCACCTCACCCAGTAGCAATTTTAACATTAGGATTAAGGAGTTTTAGAAAAGAGAGAGTAGAAAGGGTAGGGTTAGTAAAGGAGATTCTGACTAGAAGTGACTACTAAGGAATAATAGAAAATAGTATTATATATTGTAAATAGTATACTTAAAAAGTACCAGAGTTGAACTTAGGTAACATGAGTTTGAATGTAGTCTCTGCCATTCAATCCTTGTGTTCTTGAATTTCGACAAATCATCTCTCTGAATTTACCTCTCTGTATTGCATTTGGTTTTTTTTTTAAAAAAAAAGGGGGGGGGGTGAGATTGAAGCAAGTTGTGGTCCCTTTAAGAAACTAGTCCTTCCTGATTCCTAACCCCTCCTAGCTGATGCATTATCAATTCAGGAAATTAGGACCTTTAATTCACAAATCCTGGTCAAAAGCTTCCCTTAGAATTCCAATAGGAGATGTGGGCTTGTCCTAGTCCCCACTGGATCTGAGCTAACTTGGGACTCCACCCACAGGCTCCTTTAGCTAAATCATACATTATAAAAAGAGCCAAACTAAAATCCTCTCTTTGCAGAGGTTCCAAACATGCCAGTTATGCCATGTTTGGCATCTCAAGGAGCCTCTGTCCACTGGAATACTGTTTCCAGTGTCCTCTTCTCTTTACCTAACACCTTTTACTAACTAGATCTTAACCTTACTTCCAATCCCCATAATAAATCTCTTTTATCAATCTAGGCTTTCAGGTCTGTAAATTCCTTTACACAGGATCTCTGCACCAGCAGAAAGGGAATCCTCAGAACTCCCTACCCTTGCACCACCACTAGATCTTATTTAACTCCCTGACCACCAGAAAATCTAATTTCATTTGGGTACCCCAAATCTAAACCTCATCAAGATTAGATTATATTACTTATAAATTGCAGTAATTAAAGTATTCTTTACAGTATAAATTGCAGTTTTTAGCACAGTTCCTGGCATGATGATGATATTGAAAAACTCAATCCCAAAGGTAGTGACCATCCAACATACATCAATATATTTCAAATAAGGCCCTTAATTTTTTGATGGTAATAATCAGGAAAAATCCCATCATCCAATAAATTTGAAGTCAGGGACTATATCACATAAATTACTTATTTCTCAAACAAGGCTTTGTATATAATTGACCTTTAACAAATGTTTACTGATTCATCTATTATGGACAATAGAATCCAAACATAGAGGAATTAGGGGGTTCAGAGCAATAATCACTAGATGGGTTGAGAACAGAAGTTTTTGAGTGTCCCTCTGGAAAAACTATTATGTAGGGTTATGATGTGGGGTTAAATGCATAAAGTACAATGTTTTCTAGTCTGGTTATAGGGAACCTCCTCTCTGTTTTATTCCTTCAAAGCTTTGGAAATGTATTTACCCCGGATACTAATTCAAACTGATGTTTCCTGCTTCTCTGCAAGTTTCTCACAGCCTGAAGATATTTTCTTCTTAGTTGGAATGATTTTTCCACTTAGTTTTCAAGAATTTGTCATTTATGAAAATGCATCTTGGACCAAAGTGCCCATTGTAAGCTGCCTGCAGGGAAATTGCCTAGTGAGGTGTTTATAGCTAGACTTCCATAGCCTATTCATTTTCCCCACCAACAAAGGAGTTAGAAAGCCATCTTTCAAAATGCTGTGTCCCTAAGACAACTGAACCTCAGGGACTTAAAAAAAAGCTATTTGTGTGAAAGGACATAAAAATTAACCCATGGGTATGGCTTAAATAGATGATCATCATGGTGGTAATTGAGAAATCTAAAATGGAAAATATACTTACTATTCCTCTTGTTTGTTCTTTGATGGCTCATATTCATTTTCTGTATTTATATTTCCTCCATTTCCCTCTAGCAACTTTCTCTATTCCACTTTCTACTAGGACTGAATTACTTAGTACAAACCTGAGAGGTCTTGTCTCTTATTGGGATTGAGAGACCTTTTAAGACCTTTCAGCATTAAGTCAAAAATGTTGGCGAATATTTAGTTTATGAATCATACTGCCAGAACTTTGAAGTCTATTTCTGATGCATAATTTATTCACTTGAAATGAAAGAGAACAAAAGTAGAAATGCAGTTAATGAGAATATCAAGGACTTGTAGTGTTTTTCACCTTCTGGGTCCAACACCTCTGTATGCAGATGTTACAGATATGTATGAGGTGTGGTTTCTCCATCTGTGATTGGCTACAGGTTTGCCTTCTTAGAACAGACTGCAGTGAAGAAAAGGGTATGAGTGTACACTCTATCAAAGACGGCAATTAATGGCACTCTTGAAGTGCCAAGGGTTTTTTTAAAAAAGCAAAAGAATTTGTACATAGAGTACAAAAACAGAACAACAAAAATAGCCTTTTTTAAAGCTAAATGCCATTTCTAGCTCAAAGTAAAACCAATGCAGACTCTTTAACTTGGCCTCTGGCAAGAGTTAACATTTGTATTCTTTGTGCAAAAGACTTTAATAAGAATGGACATTGTCAACACCTGCAGTCTTAGTGTGTATCCTGCTTGGCAGGTGTCCAGCAGGTCATGGCTAACTACCACCTTGTTCTTATGTGATTGTTTTCAGGGAAAGCATTACCCACTTGAGAATCCACCTTGAACTGGACTGCCAGAATCTGTCATCTGCCTCCATTTATTAATGGTAAGTTTAAAAAGGCTTTGGATGGGTTGCCTGCTTCTTTTTATGCACTGGAGGAATGGCAGACGGAGTAAACACCCTGCTGGGGGGTGTTGCTGAGAAGGCAAACTTCAGTTGCTGATTTATGCTCATTTGAGCCAAATCATTAAATTACTTGCACCACACATCTGCGACATCATAATTGTGTCCTGACATGTGACTGCCTTCATTTATTAGTGGTGAGAATTTTCATTCAGCCCTACTGGGTGTCAAACTCAAAAAATCAACTTTTTCTCTTGGCTTCTCTCCTGCACTAACTGTTAACAGTTCCACATTATGCTGTTCTGCATTGCTATTTGTTCTCATAAATTTTCATCATGGAGATGATAGGACAATCTTCATTTCTCATCAATGAAAGTATTGTTTCCCACTGGCATCTCCCAGAGAGCACTTTGAAGATGAACAAAGGATTTCATTAGGGAGGCAAGACTTCTGGGGCTGGATAATTCATCCCCCTTGTTATTCACTGTTCGGTTGTTAGAGCTGAAGGCAGGTGTCTCGATCTTGAAAGTAGGACAATGATACAATATATTTCCAATCAGTAGCTGGAAGAAAGGTTGCAACCCATCTCATTCAGAATTCAATTAGGCACATTGGCCAAGAGAGTAGAGAGAGGGCATATATTAATTCATGTAGATGCTTCACTCTAACCATTATATTTTTTTTAAAAGGAGGACTATCTTATCTTGTTTTCCTTGAACAGCCTGGGAAGTAACTAATAGATTTTTCATTTAACAATGTAAGGAAAAATGAAAGGAAGAAAAAAAAATCTGCTTAGGGAAAAATTGTAGCACATGCCCCCTTGATTTTTCATTGCTATGCAAAATCGATCTTTGATTCATGTAAGTAACCTGCTTCTTCAGCTTATTCACTTGGTGAGGTAATAATAATCTCCCTTTTGCATATATCTTCCTAAAGGAGTTAATCAGTCACAGGCACAGCATAACTGTCACCTCCCTAGCTAAAGTGGAGACTGGCACCTCAGAAAAACTTACCACCAAGTATGGAAGCAGATATTAATGAGAAAAAAAGTTAAATGTCATGTAGATTTTAAACTGCAAGAGTATACCTAGGGGGAGAGAATCCAATTTATGCAATTTCAGTTTGAATGATTCCCAATCTTTTTATCAAAGTGGGGTAATATGCATATTCACTGGTATGTTTAGTGTCACTTTATGATTTTAATTCTAATGTTTCACCTTTTGAAAAAGGAAATATATCCAAACTTTTACAAAAAATTGAAATGAACAAATTTAGAAATTCTATCACCAATGAGAGGTAGTACTTTAAGCATTTGGTTCATTTTTTAAGGCTTAAGACAATGAATGTTCTTTATTCATTTAAATAAATCTGATTATTTAACATAATCTCATTCATCAAAATTATATTTTTCCTTTCAACATCCAAAGATTCAAAATCTTAAAGAAATGGACATTGAATGGTAAAATTCAGGATATTTTAGGAATGTTTAACTTTTTCTTTATATAATTAAATTTATCTTGAAGTTTAGTCAGAGGATATTAATGGTTCTCAAACTTTAGACTTCCACCAGTCTATACCACAACTTTAACACATATTATTGTTCATCATTGTGCTGCTCCTATTTTTCCTTAAAACACTCATATGAGGAACAAGTCTGGGTTGTAAAGACTACTGAAAGATCATTCATCTACATCATTAAATTCTTTTTCTGGGATTAGAAATGATTAGTAAAATTCAAATTAGAGACTGCAAAGATACAATTCTCTTTGTCTTGCTCAGCATAAATGATTAATGATTCATAGCTCCCATTTGTTAATATTTTTTTCTTGTCTAGAAGAAGCCTTCTCCTAATCCTCCTCCAATTTTGGCCTATATTTTGTAGTCTCTCTCTTTGGCACATCTCTGCCCTTTGTGATAATGGCATAATAAGTGTAGTTTGGAAAGGAAATAAAGAGCTTTTCTTTATTCCCAAGAATGATCACAAGGGCTAATTTGATAAATAATTCTGTTGATACCATACATAGCTGCTTTCTTCAGCCACCAAACATCTGCCAATATGTTATGAATAGAGTTTAACTACTGTTTGGTATGAAGACAAATCCATTTTGAATTACTTGTCTTTAATGTGTTTGTGATAATACATGCTGTTATTGCTTGGTCCTGGATGATTGATCATTGACAACCAATTACTTGTTATAGTCCCTCTACACTCTAAATTACCAAGGTATCATGATGTACATTGCAAATTACTGTTATAATAATCCTTTCCCTCCTGGTTTGGAAATTAGAGTAATTGATTTCTTTCTTTCTTTCTTTCTTTCTATGTCTCTCTCTCTCTCTCTCTCTCTCTCTCTCTCTCTGTCTGTCTCTCTGTTTCTCTGTCTCTGTCTCTCTGCCTATCTTTGTCTCTCTCTCTTAATAGGTATCTATCTAAATTAGTCGGAAGATCTGAAAAGAGTCATTTGGATAATCATTCTTTGAATCCATTTACATAAGCTAGGGATAAAAACAACAACAATAATAACATTTATCTACTACCTTTAAGTTTTCAAAGTATTCTGAATATATCATCTCATTTGAATCTCATTGAACTCTATGATGTAGGTATTACAGGTATTATGAACTTCTTATATAAAGCAGCTAGACAGTACAATGGACAGATCACTGGGCCTGCACTTAGGAAGACCTCAGTTAAATTTTGACCTCAGATACTTACTTGTGATCCCATACAATGATCCCATACAAGTCACTAAATTATTGTCTGCCTCATTTTCCTCATTTGTAAAATGAGATTAATAATAGCATCTACTTTTCCAGGTTGTAGTGAGGATCAAACAAGATAAGTTTCTAAAGTACTTAGCACAATGAAGGCACATAGTAGCCTTCATCATCATTATCATTTTACTGATGAGGAAACTAAGGCATGCAAAGCTTAATGTCTTGGATATTATTAGATAGTTAATCACATTTTGGGGGTAGAATTTGAAACCCAGTTCTTTCTATTTTCAAGTTCAATAGCTAAATCTCATCATTCTACATGAGCAAAGTTCAGAGAGAAATTAATTTAGAGAAATTGAGCATATTACTTCTCATTCTGATATATTTACTTCTTAGAGACTCTTAAAAATGTATAATCTACTCAGGTAATAAAAAGAAGTAAACTATTGACTATGTTAAGAAGTAAACTATATGGCTGAGAATTAAGATAGAGGTTAGATCATTTTATTTCTTCTCTATATAAATATTATCTTCTTGAGTAATGTCTAACTTTTTTATTTAAATCATCAAATATTTGGCTACCACATACCTGGTCCAGGTAGGAGAAACATTGGTAATTCATTTTAATGACTTCCCTAGACAAGGAAAAAATATTAACTCTAGCATAATTTGATAGATTTTGCTCCTCATTTTCTTCAATGTAGAGTGAATTCAGTCATGTCTAACTCTTTCTGCCCCCATCTTGGGGTCTTTTTGGCAAAGATACTGGAATGGTTTACCATTTCCTTCTCCGACATATATTACAGATAAAGAAACTGAGGCAATGGTTAAGTGACTTGCCCAGGGTCACAGAGTTAGGAAGTATCTGAGGTCAGATTTGAATTCAAGAAGATATATTTCTTCCTGACTCCAGGCTTGGCTTGCTCTTCACTATGCAACCTATCACCTTTTCTCATATTGAAACATTTTTTTTTCTATTATTGTAATATTTAAGCAAGAAGAAATGTGAAATATTTAGTACCAAGAAAGAGTGAGATCTTTCATACCCTTCTTTCTCAAGAAATCCAGGTGCCTTCCAGGCTCTCAAAGCTATCTCAAACACAGTCTTTTCTCCCCTAATCCTTTATCAGTTTTTAAACAGAGAAATAAAACAACCCAAGAAGCCCACCAGAGCTTCTTAGGGATATTTCAAAAAAAATCCAACATGTTTTTACATAAAAATTTCAATATTGCTTTTAGACTAAGAGAATTTTTCCCTCTTCACTTTGGTGTTAGTAGGCATAAAATTGTCGCAAGGGTTTTCTTGAAGAGTTCACAACGGGTTCCTTTAGAAAAGAGATAACAAAAACAGCTCAGATTCAGCCCATGGCACTTAGGCTACAAAATTCCAGAGTGATGCTTCAACTGCTGTAATCAAGGTGAAAGGTAAAATTCTGAATCCCACAACTCCTAGTTTTAGATTTTTGGTGTATTTTTAATAAAAACAAAAAACACATATGCAGAAAACCATCATAAGAAAGATAGATCTGGGGGTTTTAATGGAATCCAAGCTCACCTGGAAATGAATATATAAGAAGAGAGTCCTAAAACCAATACTCTTTTAGGCAGACTACAGAAGAAGCAATTCTAGAACAAGAAAGGTAATGATCTCATTGTACTCTGTCCTAGTCAGATTTAGTCTGGAGTCAGTTTTTGAGCCAACAATTTAGAGAGTGCATAATTGAGTTTGAGTATGTCCAGAAAGAGTAATTCAGATAATAGAGACTTAGAGACCATATACTATAAGGGATTAGAGGTATTTAATTCAGAAAAGAGAAAAAAAAAATCTTTGAGAACATGATAGATGTTGTTAAATGTTTAAAGGGCTGTAATATGGAAAGGGAATTTGTCAAAAATAAAATAAAATAAAATATCACATTTGTTAAGCATGGCCTTGCATTACAG
Organism: Sarcophilus harrisii; assembly: GCF_902635505.1. NCBI lineage: Eukaryota > Metazoa > Chordata > Mammalia > Dasyuromorphia > Dasyuridae > Sarcophilus > Sarcophilus harrisii. Next base: position 563,252,383 of record NC_045427.1, on the reverse strand, counting down.
ATCTAGGAGTAATGTGTGATTACTTCAGAGAGACAGATTTAGGGACAATATATATAAGAATTCCCTAATGATTGGAGTACAGTGCTTAGCACATAATAAGTGCCTAATAGTTGTTTCTTGTCTTAATTATTCTATAGGCTGTGGACTGCCTTAAAGAAATAGTGTGTTCAATGTTTCTGGGAAATTTCAAGCTGAAGGTATATATGTAAGAGCCTCTCTAGTTTCCTCATCTCTGAGGTTCTGTGGGCTACAAGACATAGCTCCTTGATCAAGAAGCCAAGTGATGGTGAATATGACAGACATCCAAGTCATTATAGTACAAAGTATAATAAGAGAAATGCAAATTGTATCTAAGTCAAGAAAACCTTTTCATTCATTGACCTTTAAAATCCACCTCAAATTTTTTTCCCTTCACAGAAGCTTTTTCATATTAAATATGAAAAAAAATTATCTATGATTCTATAAACAAAGAAATGGCACCTGTCTCAAAAAATACACCTAATGTTAGAAAACATCTGCTAAGGTAAATTACCTATGCTGTTGGTCTGTCTTTTTGCCTTTTTTTCCTATGGGATCATGTTAATTGTTTAAACGGTGAAATCCTTTTTCCTCTTTTCTTTGAAGTGTTGAATCTAGTAACCAGAGTAGGCAGTTTGGGTGCTGAGTTTGCATTGCAGGTGAACAAAGTCAACAGGATCTTTACCTTGTGTCCTTGCTTTGGACAGTATTATTATACCATAGACCATTGAATTCAGCATTTCTGGGAATCTGTTGATAAAATGAAAGTATAATTATCATTGACTGATCAATTTATTGAAGGAGGTTTGTTCTACTTAGTTTCAGATTGTCATCATCCATTCTGTTAAAAGCATTACATTTCTATTTGTAATACATTACATTCCTCTTTAATACAAATGAGCACAAAGGAGTATCAGGGTTTGAGCAGAGCTCCAGTGTGCTAACCTTTATGCTGTCTCATGCCAACAATTTATTTCTTCTCTGAAATGTTTAAACAACTTCTGAACTCCCGATGATTCAGATCATTGCTTTCTTGAGCCAAAAAATGACCAGTTAAGGTATATAATGTACCTCTGCTATGAAAAGAAATCCAGAAAAGTTCAGCAGCATTTCAAAATAATTTCCCGGAAAGGGTCTTGCCTGGTTCCAGAGTGGGCAAATAATTTTAATGAAAGTCTTTTAGATGAAAATCATATTGCTTCTTCATCAAGGAGATGGACACAATGGAATATGAAAGCTTTCCTTGAGCTTACATCATTGTCCAATAACTAATTTAAAAATCATATTGAGACTCTTTTGAATTAAAAACAATATTTCTTGCATACTTAGTGCTGAGTAGAAAATTCTATCAGCAAGGCAAAGTCTTCACTTTCAGGTGAATTATATTCAGTGGACAGACATTTAATGAATTCCCTCCATTGTCCAAAACTAAGAAGAATATTAGTGGCAATGGAAAAGATTTAGGGGGAAATTAATGATACCAGAAAAGGAGTTGTCATCCCACTTTATTAGTGGGAGTTTTTCTGGAATGAGATGGTTGTTTGAAAAAAAAATTAAATTGGGTCTTTAATAGGAGTGAAAGAGTTGCTAATAGTCAAAAACCAGGATGAACATAAAAACAGAAAAAGAATATCTTTACATGTTGATTATCTGTGTTTTTCCAATATCATAACTTCAGTGATTGGGATTAAAGTGAATGGTGTCATGTTTTTCCTTGAGTATTATTTTCTATAACACATATTAACAATCGAACTAGTAAGACAGATATGGAGCCTGTCAAGGAAGGGGATAAAATTCTGGGTTTGTAAGTCTCTAATTGTATAAGAGTATGAGAAATTGAAGGGGACATAAGTCGATTTTTAAGATAACTTGACATAGTGAATGAAAGGTCAGCCTTGGAGTTTTGAGTACTTAGGTGAAGATCCTGCTTTAGATATAAAATTATCTGTATTACTTTGAGCTAATTACTTCTCTAAATCTTAGTTTCCTTATCCATAAATTAGGATAGTAACAAAACTAGCCCTTACATCAAACATTTATCATAAAAATTAAATGAGAGAGTATATATAAATTGCTTTGCAAAGATCACAATAGAGTTGTTTCAAGATTCAGTGTAGTTTTAAGTTATTAAAACTCATCAGTATCTATCAATCATTACCATCATCTCACACTTTTCTTTTTATTTGATGAGTGCAGATAGAAATGGTCAGGGGACAAGTTTTTGTCTTGCTATTTATCCATTTTATTTAATGTTCTGTGGACTATTGCACAGGTATATAAAATAATTGCCTTGTGTAATTGAATACAAGCATTTTCCTGGAGGGTTTTCAAATTATGGTCATTGTTTATTGTTAAATCAAAGTATAATATTGATCTTAAATATTTATTGATTAATGCTATGTTCAGGTGATTTTGTGCAACAATTTTATCTGTGCTAATGGTCTGGTTTCAGTAGAGTTTATCTGATGACTTATTAATAGTATTATGAGGTTTACATTTATAATGTGGAGACTTGTCTATCAGATTATTAAAGAAAGTGAACTTCTGAAATGTAATCCATGTTTACTATTAATGCTATGTATTCAGTAGATGATAAATTTTTGAAACCTTTAGTGAAGGTACAATGAGTTTCACTAGGTTTTTTTTTTTTTTTGTTTGTTTGTTTTTTGCAAAATAAACTTATATCAATAAATATAGGCTCCTTGGGAATAATCCTACTTTCTAACTTGAGATTCAATTTCCTCATCTATAAAATGGAAATGATAATATGGATGTTACTTGCCTTACAAAATTTTTATGAGAAAAGTGATTTGCAAATCATAAAACAATATATGAATGGTATATGCAGTTATTGTTCTTTGGGCCCAGCAGCTTACCACATTTCCTTTGTCTGGGGTCTATTTGGAAAAGACCAAAAGTAAGATGTCCACCGTGTTTAAGAGAATGATTAATTGTCTTTTGAAGTGACAAGCTCTGATTTATTAGGATGCCTCAAAAAGAAAACCACTGAGCCTGGGAATGGATGAAATGACATGGAGGAAATCTATGTGGTCATTTGCTGGGAGCTGGAGATATGCCAAAGGGCCATAGACGTAGGCAGCCAGCAGAATGCTGGAACTGGTCTGGCACTGGAGGAGGTTTTACAGAAAGTGACATTCTAAAATCTCCACTGCAAAAATCAATGAAGCAATGTTTTGGGCCCAAAGATCACCAATCCAACTTGTGTTTACTACAACTGGGATACAGTTAGGTATCCCACAGGAAACGGGTAGAAGAGGTAGGACAAGGTGTTCTTGATTGGCCTTCTATCATTCCTCTTAGTTTCCAGGAGCATGTACAACCCATCATTTCATTTCATTCTTGCTTCCTGGGCATGGCCTCACCTGTGGGCTCAGACTGTTGGTTAGTCTTAGGATAAGTCAGTAGTCCATCAGTGTTCAATTCTTTTTTTTTTTTTTTTTTTTTTTTTTTTTTTAGGCAGCAGCCTGTACATAATGCCTGAGTGGTACTAGGATCTGTAATATATGGCATTTGCTCTCCAGTAGCTTATTGAATAGTTGAGTAGAAAAGTCACATTCATGTGAAATCATGGGACAAATGTGACACAATAGAATAAGGAATTGTAGAGCCTTCTAGTCAAAAATCTTTTGCTCATTTTATAGATGAAGAAATTGAATCCCATAGAGATTAAGTGATTGGCCCCAGGTTATAGAGAAGGGTGGATTTAGATTCCATGTCTTAATAAACTACAACCAGTGTTATTTCCACTGAAAAACTGGTGAAATCTGGTGAAAGAATTTGTGGTATCAACTCTAAATGTAATAGATGTTAAGAGAAAAACAAAGATGAATTGGTTAAAGCTTTATAGAAGAGATGGAAATTTAACTGAGCCACAAAGGTCATGATGATGGATTTAAGTCAAAGGAAACTTTATTATGGTTAGGGAGATCAGTATAATAAAAAGCATGGAGGTGGGAATGAAAATAGCTCTTAACAAGATTCTTAATGTTACTATTGTTCATTTTTTTTTTTTTTTTTGCCTTGTCATTAAAATACCAAAGAATGAGGTTGTAGCTTTAGAGCGGTCAAGGTCTTGGGTATATGCCTTAATTTCAGGAAATAGGGAATGAGGATAAGGAGAACAGAAGTTTACATGACTTGTGATGAAGTTATCAATCAAACAAACTCTCTGAAAAATTCTTCATGAAGTCCTTTTTGCATTTTGGGATTTGTGAGACTTAGTTGGAAGTCAATGAATGTGCTTTATGAAATCCTAAAATTTAAATAGATTGCCTATAAAGAGGCAACTTCTTTTTAAGGATTATTATTGTTGTTTTTAAATTGCTCTCTGAATTATAGTCTGCTTCAGGATATATTTTCCCAGGTAAATAAGCTAAAAACACATGTATCCTCAAGGATTCATTTTCCTTGAAACCCTTCTTTCTGAAGAAATATACCATTTGTCCAAGGAACTATCTCAGGATTGACTATAGGATAGATGATACAATTTATCATTCTCAGGGTGAGGAGCAGCCATTGAAAAATATGCATGAATCCTGGGGAAAATGGTGAAGTTGGAATTAAAGATAAAATAATTTTAATTTGCTAAATCTTCTAAAGTATACATATGTATTTCTTTGTATCAATAGGTATATATAGATATAAATTCATGCAAATATGTATGTTTACTCATACATATATTATTTAAAACTTTAGCATTAATCTTAGTGATTCATAAGGAAGGGTGGCATCCTGGCAAAGTTTAAATGATTGAAAATGATGCTGGTGGCCTTCTGCAAAATCTGATTACAGCTCCAGTGATTGATAGCTTGCCATTAGCACAAGGGAAAAAAAAAAAAGCCCCCAAATTGAGTTGAGTAAATCAAGAAAGACCTTTCTAGTTTATAGTAAACACTTAGACATGATTCAAAAATGCTTTAACCAAGATTTCATTTTCTGTAAATATATGTTGCCTTCGAATATGAACTATTCATTTCACTGACTTTTCCCTGAACTATGCTTTAATCTGGCCTTCAAGAAACCCAACTTTCCCTGCCATCTTTCCAAGGCTCTGCTTGATTTACTTAAATGACATTGTGCAGCTCCATTTGTATTCCTGTATTCCACTGTTATTGCTAGTAAGAAATGGTCTTGTTTCTACCATTGGTGAGATGTGAGGATGGGAGAACTTAAGGGGTGGGCAAGTCAAAGAGAAGGCACTCAGTATTCAGAAATTTCACTGTCTGTTCTCACTAGCCCAAGTCACTTGATAAAGAGGTTTAGTTTCCACAGATTGTTATTTTAATCTTTCCTATATTGATTGTATGTGAGAACCTTTCTTAAACATAGTTCTCTAGAGAATGCAAGTCACTGTAATTTTGGTAAACAATTGATTATTATAAGGTCCTTTTTATTAGGTAGGCAGTGAGGTGGCACACAATGGGGCACTAGAGTCAGGGACACACGAGTTCAATCTGGTCTCAGATTCTTACTAGTTTTGTGACTCTGCATAAATCACTTAACCCTGTTTACTCAGTTTGCTCATGTCTAAAATGAGCTGGAGATAAAAATAGCAATTTGGGGTATCTTTGCCAAGAAAACCCCCAAAAGGGATCATCAAGAGTTGGAGACAGCTTAAAAATGATTAAACAACATTATTAGGTGATTTCCCAATAAAACTGAGAGGCAACTTGGCATAGTAAGTAGTCTCCCCTCTATATCATGAAGACTTGGATACAAGTTCTGTCTATGATACATAATGTCTGTGACACTTTACAAGTAAATTAACCTTTTAAGACATCAGGAAATTATCTAAAACTATAAATTGTGGAGAAGGTACTTCTTTCCATTGGTAGAAAGAATTTTTTTTTTTTTTTGATTTGGAATTCCTGAAGTCAAGTCTTACATCTGGCATATTCTTTCTATGTAATCCTAAGCAAGTATCAGTGTTTGAGGATACTTTATGATTATATATTCCTTGGTAGTTTCTGATTGTCTTTGTATAGCAAGTTCCCTACACTGATGAAATCACAGGCTCAATTAAAAAATTTATCTCATTATATACCTGACTCAATATTCTAACTTCAGATCCTTTTAAATCCTTTATCCTTTCATTCAGTAAATTAACTATCCCCTTCAACTTGGTTTCATCTTCAGAAATGACAGTTATGAATTCTACATCTCTATTCAGATCTTTGCTAACAATATTGGACAGAATAAGGTGAATCACCCATCCTGGGTCCTCCTTACACATTGTACAATTGTGTAATCCTATCCCTCCATCTTGCCCATGAGTATAAGATGAAATATATATATATATACACACACACACACACACACACACACACACACATACACACACACACATATTTAAATTTAAATTGGGGCTTAAAATGAGGTAAACCTTTTCTACAACATTGTCCTTATTTACTTATATAGTAAGCAACTGAGACAAAGTCAGCCTGACATTGCTTGTTCTTAATGAAGTCATGCCACTTCTTTATGATCAGTGCTTGAACAAGCCCTGCTTGTTGAGAAAATCTCTCCAAGAATTATATAATTAATTATATTTGCCTGTCTATGCTTCTTTAGCAATGTGCCTCTGGTTCCTAGTTCTGGTGGAGACAAATATGGAATCAATCTCTCTGGAACAGCGGTGGCTTTAAATATTAGTCTGAGAGCTTTTTTGGTCTCATTGGCTCTTCTGAACATTTTTTAATCCTCTAGAGTTGATGTTTCTCTACCCAATTCTGTGAAAGGATGCTATCTGTTACCCAAATGAGATGGCCTCAGCAGAACTTCTCCCTACCCCCCACCATAGTTCTTTTAGTCTGTCTGTGGTCCAAAAGATGTCCTCAGCTAAAATAGTGTTCCCAGGAGAGTACCATTTAATCTGCCCCAATAAAAGGAACTTACTGTAAGTAGTGCTGAGTGAGGCTCCATGCCAGTTATGTTAATTTTATTGCCTGGAAACCACATAGCTCAAAAGTAGACTGGTCACTACCTTACCTGAACATGAGGAGATCTCTTACCAAGAACTAAACAAGACAGTATTAAATTGATATATTAAGCAAGATTGAAACATTGAATTGTTTGCTTCATTCATCATTTCAAGACTTATTTCCTATAGGGGGACCATGATGATTTTCCTTCTCTCCTCCTCCTGACTGCTTATGAGATATCTGGTCAACTACTAACAATTACTAGTGTAATCTTTGTCTAGATATTTAGTCTCTCTGATCCTCAGTTCCCTTATCTGTTAAGTGATGAGTTTAAACTCAATATTTTCCAAGTTCTTTTCCAATTTGAGTCTTGGAAATAATAAGCCTAAAGACTGCTGCTTTAGAAATTCATCTTTTGGCAGCAGGAGAAGATACTCTATCTTCTATCTTAAAGGTTTCTTTTAAAGAAGGGAAAAATTTTTCAAATATTTGGCAAGATATATATTAAATGCAAATTTGAGATGCTCAATTTCAGGTCTTTAACAGGTCTTCTTAGTTAAGTACTGCAGCAATCACGGGGATTTAAATGGATACCATTGGCAAACTCTTTGTGTTACAAGTTTCTTCTGTGCTAAACTGTAGAAGGAATCCCCTTGTCAATATTCACTACTTACAATCATTGCACACATATTGTAATGTTAGGGCTAGCTTTCTGGAGTCTTCTGGAAGGGCCTTGGTCTCAGCAGGATAGACACCATGAGAATGGACAAGAATAGAGTCCAAAGACTGTATTGTCTCTTACACAGTCTGTGACTGTCATAGTCTGACCCAGTCTCCTCCAGTCTGCCAGTCTGACTGTCTGACTTCGCTCTAACTTCCTGTCCCCAGTTCTTACATTTATTATATCATACAATGTATTACATTTATTATATTATTATTATATTTATATCATTATTACATTTATTATATCATATAATTATATCATTACAGCATACTGAATGTGTGAACTAGAGAACCATTACATTCACCATGCTAAGTACTAAGTATATGTGTATACTAGAGAACCATTATCTTATTAATTCTTTTTTTTTATCTTTTTTTTAATCTTATTAATTCTACTGAATTAACACCTTGTTTCAAGTATAATTCTGCAAAGTTCAGCTCTCTACAACATATGGACTTTTGAAATTTTTATTTTATCAGAACACAAGCTGAAATTTTTTTTATGTTAATAATCAAGTGAATCTATGATGGACATTTCCTAATAAGGTGTAGATTATAATCAACCCATTCCTACTTATTCTTTGTGATTCTTTTTCCATGTCTCCCATAAGATGTTCACTGGAATTATAATTCCAAATGACTGTTGCCAACATTAGCATTGTTCCAGTCCTTTTCCAAAGATTTCAAATTTAGGTGCAGTTTAGGGCATTGACCTAGGGTATAGGACCTGATTCTAATGCCATCTCTGTTAAATCTGTTTGGACTTGGGCAAGTCATCCTATCACTTTGGACTTTACTTTCTATACCTGTAAAATGAAGTTAAACTTGGCATTTGGGTTCTCTTTCACTTCTAAATTTTTGATTCTCTGATAACCTCTATTGGATTCATTTGACTTCACACTCATAAAACCCTACAGCAGGAATCGCTCCTACAGGGGAGTGAATAGATAACACTGTATTTTTTTTATCCTTTGGTTTGTTTTAGTTTTTCAAGGAAATGAAGAGTTCCATCTAATTTGATTTAAACTACAGTAATTAAGATACAATGCGGAAGCACAATTAAGAATAAAGTAAGAAGCAATCTGAAACCTCCATGGAAATTTAAGGAGGCAGGATGTAATTATCAAAAGTGGAATGAATCTGTTTCTACTAAAAGAAAGCGTGTGTGTGTGTGTGGGGGGAGGAAGAGTTGGATTTCTCATAATCATCCTTATCATGATCTTCTTTTGCATGTCTTTGAAATGACCCTTCCCTAATAGCAGGCTCTACTTGCTACTAACTGTTCAAGTCACTTTATGGATTTTATATCTGCATGGATGTATTGAAAAGACTGAATACCAAATTTGTGCTTTGGTCTTAAGAGTGGTCTGTTTTTTAATCAGGTTAGATCTTTTCCCTTAAAGGGTAAGTTTAGATATGGTACATTCTAGGGTAGCCCTTAGAACACATCTTGGGAGATGTGAATGATATTATAATTTTAGTAGAATTATAAAGGGCATAGATTAGAGGGTCCGTGAGCCTTCTAACTAAGGATATATATTCACAACACTTTTTTTATGGATCTATATATTTTAAAAAGTTGTCAAGTCAAAGAAAATATTAATGAAATTAGATACTAAATACTGTTCTGAATTCCTTTATTGTTTCTATTATTGGTTTATATATACTAGTCCAATTTCTTCAATAGATCCTATGCTTCTTGAGAGCAGATGCATTATTTTACACATTCAGTGTTTTAAAATCCCAGATCATTTTATTCATTTATTGTATTTTTATTGTATCTTCTATGTGTAATACTCCATAAGGACATTTAATTCTTTTTTTTTTTTTTTTTCTTATAAAAACTGTGCTGGGCAACAGGGGGATACAGATCTAAAGAAGGCACATTATCTGTTCTTCAGGAACCACCAGTCTAGTTGGGGAGAGTAAACAAGGTAATATTTCATGGTATTCTTTTGGTATGAAGTAGGGAATCTGGACCTACTGTTTTATTATTGAAGACCATTCTCTGTCTGAAAACTTCCAAGAAAGAAGTTTGGAAACTTAGCTGTAACTTATAGCCTTAAGAGAGTTTCTAGGGACACAGAGAGGTGGTGATTTACTCATGGTCACATAATTATAAGTTCTTAAAGCAGGCCTTGAACTTTCATCTTCCTCTCTCCAAAACTGACCCTCTACCCACCATTCTAGTTTATCGAGTGCTAAACTGATTGGTGCTAATAAATCCTAGGCAGAGCAGAGAAAGGATCTCTTACTATAGGGCAATTTAGTTAGGCCTTCATGAGGGAGGTGTGTGGGGCCTTAATGAAAATTTGCTCCCTTCCCTTCCCATTCCTTGAATGAATAATGGATAGTGTTTCAACAGATAGGGTAAAAAATGGGTGAAGGGTGGAGGTTTTTGCCAAAGAACATAATATTAAAAGGCCTTTTTTGAGATATCATAAGGTAATATTTTTAGGATTAAAAGGATCCTTGGAAGATGGAAAGAGTGGAAGGGAGTAAGCATTCATTAAGCACCTAAAATGTGCTATGTATAGCATTAAGAACTTTATTCATAACTCATTTGGTCCTCATAACAATCCTGGGAACTAGGTATTGTTTTATAGTTAAGAAAACTGAGACAGGTGGGTTAAGTTACTTCTCTAAGGTCACAAGCTAGTAAGTATCTGCATTTGGTTTTTAAGTAAGGTTTTCCTGACTCTAGGTTCAGGTTTCTGACAAGTGAATCATCTAGCTACCCCTTAGACATCATTTAATCCTGAACTCCTTAAACTTTTTTCCACATAAGACCTCTCTTCACTCAAGAAATTTTTATGTGATTTCAGGTTTACAAATCAAATATTTACTCAAATCATAATTTTGTGACCCACGTATTCAGTTCCAAAACTTCATATGGAGTCAAAATACACAGTTTAAGAAGCTATGGTATAGTTTAATTATTTATGAGGAAATGAAAGACTAAATAATTTTTCAAGAGACACATTGATGGCCAACATTTGTAGTACTGAGGTGGGTTTGGCTGAAGTCAACAAGAGATATGTTTCAGGGAATGTTGGGGTACAGAGAAAAGAGACTTGAACAGAGAAGGCCTTAAATACTGGACTGAGGAGTTGTATAACTTCCAGAGTGCATAGATATCATCTAAGTCAATATTTAACAGACCTATTAAGAGGGATTTCCAGGGGAGTCAGTTATTTGATCAAACCTGAAATGAGAGCATTGAGAATCTCCTCCCTTGGGGCAGAAGACCAAAAATATTAAGGTCTGTTAATGTAATTTTTCTTTGCTTCATGCCTTTCCATTTCTTCTTATGGCATCCTCTCCCTATCCTGGGATACTTTTCCTTAATGTATTTCCACAGGTTTGAACTGGATTTAAATTGAAGCTAGGAGCTGATAGCTTCTTTTTGTATTGAATGTATTTAAAGTCTATTGCTATAATTTTCTAACTGTTGCAAAGTGGCTTTTTAACACCTCCAGTAATTGAAATTATTTTGCAATGCAGGTCTTGCCATACATCATTAAGATCATCCTCCTACCTCTAACCCATTTAGAAGTGGTTCATACATTTGAACTGCCCTGCTGAATAATTCTAATTTGTTTATCTCTATAAGAGATGCAACATTAGGTTTGTTGATTCCAGTGACTGTGGCATTCAGATGTTCCCTGAAATTTCAACTCTGAGAGGTGTTATTGCAGAATAATTTCTTTTTTTCTGGATCCCAAAATGTAGCAGCATGTTTTTTGTTATGGTTTACTGCCATGTAAACTCTTCCTCTTTCTTACACATTAAAAAAAAATGTATATGTTCTCTTCCTATATCTTAGTGTTATTATTTTTTTTTAAATGGAGGTGTCTTATCATCTCTGTTATTCTTTCTGAATGGATTAATTTTACCACCCCAAATACATCACACTTATGTTGCTTGAAATTCTTGGTCATTTTCATTTTCTCCTGCCTAAACTTTTTTCAAAGTATGATATCCTTATATCTATTAGATCTATCTCCAACTTGGAACATCCAGCTCAACATTTCTAAAACTCATTATCTATGTACCTCAGAACATTAAAACAGATATTCCATTTGTCTCATTGTTTTTCAGAGCGTTACCATTATCCTTATTATATAGGTTTAACATCTCAGAATCCTTGAAATCAGAGACTTTGTATCACATAATTCCTTAATGAATGCTGAATATATTATCATCATTTGCTTCTTTCTTTTCTTTACTTTTCATGTTCATTCTGCTGACTTCCAAGTTCTGTTAATTTTACCTCTGAAAAGTCCTTGTATCTATCTTCTCTTTTCCATTATTGCAGCTTTTATTCTATTTGAATTTTCCCCCTCCTTTACCCATTACTTCTTGCCTAGACTATACCAATAATTTCATAATGTGTCTTTCCATCTTCAATTACTTCTACTAACAATTCATGTTATAGTTACTTGCTAGGTTAATTGTCATGACATAAATCTGATCATATCAATCTTTTGAATGAAGGAAAAATATTTAATTGCCTATATGTTAAACATCATGTTAAGTACTAAGGATATGAATATAAAAAACAAAGAGAGTTCTTACCCATGATGAGTTTATATTATAATGGGTAAAAACAAAATGTAAGAAAACGATGTCAAAATGTGGTGTTCTCCCTTGAGTTTTCACCTTGTTTCAAGTTGAGTTGACACTAGGATTCCAACATCAAGGGAAAGGTACTTTGGTCTCCAAGTTATAGGGACGGTGAATGGGATTATAGGAAAATATGACAGAGTTCATTTGATCTCAGTTCCTATTACAAAACTTGAGGAAAGGGTGATTAGCTAGGAGGTTTCAGAGGGAGTAATCAGAAAAATAGGGGTGAGTGAAATGAAATTACTGTGGAGGTATTTTGAAATAACATATTTTTCAATTGACAAAATCCAACACCCATTCATATTGAAAACACTAAAGAGTACAGTAATAAATGAGATCTTCCTAAAAATGATCAGTAGCATCTATTTAAAACCATCATCAAGCATCATATGTAATGGGGATAAACTCAAACCATTCCCAATGAGATCACCATTACTATTTCATATTGTATTAGAAATAGCTTTAGCAATAAGAGAAAAAAAAATTAAAGAAATTAGAGTAGGTAATCAGGAAATCAAATAATCACTCTTTGTAGATGATATGATGGTATATATAGACAATCCTAGAGAATCAACTAAAAAGCTACTAAAAACAATTCACAATTTTAGCAAAGTTTCAGGATACAAAATAAATCCACATAAATTATCAACATTTTTATATGTTACCAACAAAGTGCAGCAGCAAGTGATTCATAGAGAAATTCCATTTAAAATAACTCTAGATAAAGGGCAGCTAGATGGCCCAGTAGATAGAGTACCAGAGTACCAGCCTTGAAGTCAGGACAATTTGAGTTCAAATCTGGCCTCAGAGACTTAATGTTTCCTAGCTGTGTGACCCTGGGCAAATCATTAACCCCAATTGCCTCAGCAAAATAATAATAATAATAATAATAATAATAATTGTGGATAACATAAAGCAATTGGGAATTTACTTGCCAAGGCAAAGTCAGGAACTATACCAATTACAAATTACAAAACACTTTTAACAGAAAGTCAGATGTAATTAATTGGGAAAATATCAAGTACTCATGGGTAGACCAAGCTAACATAAGAAAAATGACATTATTTAAATTAATCTACTTAATAAGTTTCATATTAATCAAACTCCCAAGAAATTATTTTACAGAGCTAGAAAAAAAATTAAAAAATGTTTATCTGGTGTAAAGGACTGAAACTCTGTATGATTGAATTGAACAAGGTGTTAACTCAGTGAAATTGAAGGTTATCTAGTTTACCATGGTGATTAATAGTTCTCTAGGTCAGTATCATTGAATTAATCTTACAACAAATAATGATTTTCTAGTGATATAATGATTGGCTTATATTCAGTGTGATGAATGGTTTTAATTGTAATAGAGTATTTAAGAGGCCATAGTCAGACCTAGAGAGGGACTAGAACAGACTTGGGGAAGACAGAGGACTGGAGGCTGGAGCACAAGGTCCCAGACTCAGGGAGACTCAAGACAGAGACTGTCCTGGTCCTGCCTCCCCCACAGAAACCTAGACCCATTCCATAGGACCTCCAGAAAGCTGGCCTGAGCCCCAGGTAAGGAGATAAGACTGTGAAGGAGATAATAAAGAATTTGGACTTTATCTCTGGCTATTCTGGTGGTGATTACTCTGCCAAAAGAAAGGCTGGTCCAGAGACCTTCAGAAAACTAACCAAAACATTACAATCTAGAAGAAGAAAACATCAAGAATTTTAAAGGAATTAATGAAAAAAAAATGCAAATGGAGGTGGCCTGACTGTACCAGATCTAAAACTATAATATAAAACAGTGGTCGTTGAAATCATTTGGTACTGGCTAAGAAATAGAGTAGTTGATCAGTGAAAGAGGTTAGGTTCACAAGACATAATAATGAATGATTATAGTAAACAAATGTTTCACAAACCCCAGCTTCTAGGATAAGAACTCACTATTTGAAAAAAAAAAAAAAAACTGCTAGGAAAATTGGAAATTAGTATGGTAGAAACTAGGCATTGACCCATACCTCGCATTTTATACCAAGATAAGGTCAAAATTGGTTCATGATTTAGACATAGTGATATTTTAAGTAAATTAGAAGAATATAGGATAGACTATCTCAGATCTGTAGAGAGAGAAGGGATTTGTGGCCAAAGAAGAATTAGAGTACATTATGGAATATAAAATGGGTAATTTTGATTATATTAAGTTAAAAAGTTTTTATATAAACAAAACCAATGCAGACAAGATTAGAGGAAAAGCTTTAAACTAGAAAAAAAATTTACATGCAATGGTTCTGATAAAGACTTCATTTCTAAAATATATGGGAAATGATTGAAATTTATAAGAATAATACATTCTCCAATTAATAATTGGCCCAAAGTATATGAACAGAAAAATTTCAGATGAGGAAATTAAAACCATTTCTAGCCATATGAAAAAATGCTCTAAATCATTATTGATCAGAAAAATGCAAATTAAGACAACTCTGAGGCACCACTACATATCTCTCAGATTGGCTAAGATGACAGAAAAAGATAATAATGAATGTTAGAGGGGATGAGGGAAAACTGGGATACTAATACATTGTTGATGAAGTAGTGAACTGATCCAACCATTCTGTAGAGCAATTTGGAACTGTGCCTAAAGGGCTATCGAACTGTGCATACCCTTTGATCCAGCAGTGCTTCTACTGAACCTGTAACACAAAGAGATCATAAAAAAGAGAAAAGGACTCACATGTGCAGACATGTTTGTAACAGGCCTTTTTGTATGGCAAGAAAATGGAAACTGAGAGGAAGCCTATCAATTGGAGAATGGCTGAATAAGTTTTGGTACATGATTGTTATGGAATATTATTGTTCCATAAGAAATGACCAGCAGGATGATTTCAGAAAGGCCTGGAGAGACATACATGAACTGATGCTGAGTGAAATGAGCAGAACCAGAAGATCATCGTACATGGCAACAAGAAGATTATATGATGACCAATAGACATGGCTCTTCTCAACAATGAGATGATTCAGGCCAATGATCTTGTCATGAAGAGAGTCATCTACACCCAGAGAGAGAACTGTGGTAACTGAGTGTGGATCATAACATACCATTTTCACTTTTTTGTTGCTGTTTGCTGACATTTTGTTTTCTTTTTCATTTTTCCTTTTTTGATCTGATATTTCTTGTGTAGCATGATAATTGTGGAAATACGAATAGAAGAATTTCACATGTTTAACATATATTGAATTACTTGCCATCTAGAGGAGGGGGTGAGGGGAAGGGAGGAAAAAAAAAAAACTTGGAACCCAAGGTTTTGCCAGAGTAAATGTTGAAATTTATCTATGCATATGTTTTGAAAATACACAGATTTAATTTAAAAAAAAAGTCATATGCTTTTAAACCAAAGTCTTCACTATTTCTCTGTTGCTTTCTACATGCATTCTGAAGTCTAAACCATTTGGTATCATATAAAATCCACGAAGTATATTATTTTAAAGACTTAAAAAATTATAAAGAGAGGATAAGTTATGAATGGATTTAAAAGTCAAATAAAAGATTTTCTATTTGATCCTGGATGTAATAAGCAGCCACTGTTAATTATTGAACAGAAGGTGACATGACTGGAATAGAGCTTTAGGAGATCACTTTGATAGCTGAATGGAATGTGGAGAGATGAAGCAGGGAGATTGAGGAAAACTTATAATAATTCAGGTATAAGGTATAAGGGTATACATTAGCACAATGCCAGTGTCAGGGGAGATAATGGACATATATTGAAAATGTTGCTGACACAGAAATGACAAGTCTTGGTTAATTATATATGTATATAAATATCAATGCAAACCAAAATATTCATGTGTATGAATATACACATATCTATTCTTACCCTATGTGTGTTTGTGTATGTATACACATATGTGTTTGTTTATGTGTGTGTGTGTGTGTGTGTGTGTGTGTGTGTAGAGAGAGAGAGACAGAGAAAAGCAGAGAAACAGAAAGACACAGAGAGAGATAGACAGAGAGAGACAGAGAAAGACAGGGAGAGAGATGGAGACAGAGACAGAGACAAGAGATAGAGACAGAGAAGGGGAGAGGAGACAAGGATTACACATTGCTTGTGATACCAGGGAAACTGGGAGAATGTTTTTATTCTTGAATATAATAAAGAAATTACTACAAAGGGAGGGCAACTTTAATAATAGACAGGATCATGGGATCAATATATTATTATTCCTCTTTGTACATGTTTTTAATATTTACTGTGGGATCTCTAGACAGGGTATCCCAAAAGTTTTAGTACAATTTTAAGCTTTAATAGCTTGATAGGTTTCTCTTTGCACATAATTTAGAAATTAAATATTTGGTATAATGATATTTATGTTAAAATTATTTTTATTGATAAATGTAATGTTCAAGAAATTATAAAAAAAGCTTTTTTCCTCCATGATCAAATCCAAAATTGAATAAAATATATATGTTGAATACTCAAGGAAAGGTCTTTCTTTATAGTATGGGGCTTTATTATTATTAGTTTATGTAAGATAGCAAATGTCTGATACATAATTCTAACCACTGGACCATATGTTATTAGGTAGTTAATGTTATATTTTTTTGTAATCTTTAATGATATGTTGTGGAATTTCCACAATTTACTTAAAAATCTGTACTCATTAGTAAATCTGGACTCTATAAGAAGAATTTCATTTAAACTCTAGTATAACGATCTGATGTTGAATAATTGTTACAGATTCAATCATTTATATAATGGTTCTTTCTCAGCATATTGTTTGTTAAGTTCATGTGAAAAAGACTTTGGATTCCACTCTGAGATCTTATGTATTTCAAGGGCTACATCTAGTGGGAAACCCATTTTTGATTATATTTCACAAATGTTTCAGAAGAAACCTATTATCATTCTTAATTACTGTCTTGTAATATGATGTCTGTTTCTTTAAGGAATATTTTTGAAAGTTTTTAACCTATTCAAGTGTTAGAAGGAATCTATTAATTCTTTTACTTATTTTTGGTAAAGATTTTTGTAATCTTTCTATAATTCCTTATGATGATTTTTGTTTGTATATTTTCTAGAGACAATAGCAATGATGATTATAATGATGATGGTGATGATGATGACAATGATAAAGATGTTGCTGCTCCTGCTGCTTGGATTTGATGAAGATGCTTCCAAGGCTATTCAGCTTTTAAGTGATTAAGTTTTTTCTTAGATATATTTTGCATTATGCAAAATTTATCAACTTTTGGTTTTCAGAGGTCTACTTTATTAAGCAAATATCCTTTAACCTTGAAAATGTTAGTGCATCTTCCTTCCCTATACCACTAAATGGCTGACATTTTTTAAGAACAGTTTTCCTATTATCCAAGGAATAAGAAAACATGGCACAAAATATAGCTGTTTGACCTAGAGCTAGAAAGCTCTGAATTTAAATCTATGAATATGTTCAGAAAAAACAATAACTATAGGCAACTATAGCGAAGCCTCTGTTCACATTCACAGTTGTGCATTCCCAGTCTAGTGTCTTATTGGTGTGAATATGCAGAATGAGTCTAAATAAATTCATCATTGTTTTGAAATGAGACATATATTTGATTGAAACAGATGAATAGGGCAGACTATTCTTAGAAAGCAGGACAATTTTTCTAGTCCAAATATGTGGAAGTTTTCATGCATTTTGTTTTATTTTAGCAGTTACAAAATTAAATTAAATAACAATGATAATAATAATAATAATATCTTTCCCAATGTGGGCCATTGGTTGCATTCAAGGTATATATATATATATATATATATATATATATATATATATATATATATATATATACCTTACAGGAGAATATAGAAAGCTGTATGTCCTTTAAAAAAAACTTTCTGTTATACCTATACTATGATATATGAATGTTTGTAATGTGTGTTTTGGTTGGGGACATATGTGATGAGCATGTATTCATAGAATTCCATTTAGAAAAATTCTCAGGGGCCTAGACTATTGATATCAGAACAAAAATTACCCTTACAACTTGTGATTTTTGCAATATGGTTATTATAACTATAAATTGTGATCCAGTTTTGATTGGAGAGCACTTGTAAAGGGGAACCAGTTCTTTCTAATTTGAACAGCTTTAATTATTAGGAAGTTATTTCACTGATAAAGTCTAAATTAATCTCTTTTAAGCTATAACACATGATACTTAGTTCTGCCCGTTGGGGCCAAGTAGAACAAATCTAATCCCTTTTCCACCTGACACTCAAAATAGAGACAGTTATAATGCCTTCACACTTCACTCTCAAATCTTTTCTCCTTTAAGCTACATGTCTCGATTTCTCTAAACAAGTCAACATATGAAATGAAATTGAGGTCTTTAATGACACTCTTTGTCATCTTCTGGATGGTCTTTAGCTTATTGATATGCTTTCTAAAATGTACCCAAACTGATTAATTGTTTACATGTGGTCTGAGCAATTCAAATAAGGAGAAACTATCATCTCCTTATCATTGGTTACTAGGTTTCATTTACTGTAGCCTAAAATTGTATTAGTTTTCTAGTGTATCTTGGTGGGCAGTTTTCATCTGGAGTTAAAAATGAGAAACAAAGTAAAGTCATTTGTATTCTCTTCTCTGAAAACAGGTAGTTTTGATTTTCTGGAATCTCTAATCCCATACGATATAGTAGGAAACATTCCAAGCCATTTTCACATGATTATTTGACTCATGTAACCGTATACTAGCTAGAAAAACACAAAAATTTGCTGAACACGACTATGCTTGGCTAGGACTATTAATCCCAACTTTCCCACAGTTTTCCTTTTTTTAACTGTGAGCCATATAGCAAAAATGAAAAGGTAACAGTCAACAATGCCAGTCAATCATTTAAAGCGCTTATTGAATAAGCCTGAACCACAGATATTATGGGAATTAGTAGTAGAAATTATCAAGGACTGATTAACTGAGCTATATACTGAAAAGAAAAGGTTTTTATAGAGGAATGTTGAACCTGAATTAGGGGGATTTCAAAAAGTCATCCAAAATTTTTTCTATATAGAATTGTTTGAAAATGTTGTGTTTTACTAAAATACAAAAAACAGAAAGCATGCATTATTTTTAAGGAATATTAAGTTAATCTCTAGCTATCAATCAATAAGGTTTTATTAGGCAAAATCTATGTTCCAGGTATTATTAGAGATGTTGGGGACTCAAAGTCATCCCTACTCTCAAAAGGTTTGCACTTTAAGAAGTTGTGTGTTTGAGAATAGTGGCAGATAAAATTAAGAGGGGCCTTGAATGCCAGATTTCAGAATTGGAATTTAATCCACTTTTCTAATAAAGAACATTGACAATGTTCATTGACATTTCAATTCAGGAGGCTAATCATTGATCTATAAGCCACTGTTGAGAAGAAAAGATAAAATGACAAAAATAAGTTATTGTATCATCAAAATGGGTCCCACAGCATACAAAATAGTAAGCACTGCACAGTAGTGAGCAGATTATCTTCCTAGTAGAAGCTGGATCAGTACTTGTAGTAATAAGAAGAGAAGCTTAGAACTAGAGGATAGATTAAAGGCGCAGGTGTAGTGGAAAGAGTATTATAATTAGATGTAGAAGACCATTGTTCAAGTTGCAGCTTTGGTACTTACTAAGGTGGTGTTGGCAAATTAGTTAATATTTCTAAGCTTCAGTTTTCTTAACTATAAGTGATGACTTCCATGAATCTAAGTTTTCAAATATCATTGGAGAATATGATACAACTGAATTGATTCCATTCACATTGATCTTAATGTATCATCCCAGCTGAGCCATCATTTCAGTAGGGTTTAGGACTACTTTTTTTTTTTTTTTTAACAGCTTTTATTTTGATTTATTATCTCATTTCCCACAGCAACCTTCCAAACATTTTCTTTTCTTCTTAAGGTTCTAACTCCTTTGTGAACTGATCCAACCATTTTTTGGGGAAAATGGAATTATGTCCAAAGAGCTATCAAACTGTACAAACCCTTTGATCCAGCAGTGTCTCTACTGGGTCTGTATCCCAAAGAGATCATTAAAAATGGGAAAAGGACCCACATGTGCAAAAATGTTTTTAATAGCCTGTTTTTGTAGTGGCAAGGGATTGGAGACTGAGTGTATGCCCATCAGTTGGGCAATGATTGAATAAGTTAGGATATATGAATGTAATAAATATATTGAATGTAATGAATATTATTGTTCTGTATGATTTCAGAAAGGCCTGGAGAGACTTACATGAACTGATGCTAAGTGAAGTGAATAGAACCAAGAGAAGATTGTATACAGCAACAAGAAGATTATGTAATGATGTGATTATGTGATGATTTTCAACAATGATATGATTTAGGCCAATTCCAATAGACATGATGGACATGGTCATCCAGAGAGAGGACTGTGGGTATTAAATGTGGATCATAACATAGTATTTTCACCTTTTGTGGCTTTTGTTGTTGTTTGCTTATTTTTATGTTTTTCATTTTTCTCCCATTCTGACTTTTCTTTTGCAGCAGGATAAATGTGGAAATATGTTTAGAAGAATTGCATATGTGTAACCTACATTGGATTACTTTCTGTTTAGAGGAGGGGGAAGGGAAGAAGAAAAATTTGGAACATAAGGTTTTGCAAAGGTGAATGTTGAATAATCTCTTAGCATGTATTTTGAAAAATAAAAAGTTATTATTTTTTTTTAAAGTGTTCTAATTCCTATCTCACTTAAAATAATGAGTACATATTTCAGGAGCTCCCTAAAAATGCTTAAAACAATAGCACTAAATTTATATTTTCATTGGTAGAGTAAAAATGGCTCTATCCATTGTGTGCCTTAGAAAATAACATTCTAGCTTCTGCTTAAACTAGACATCATCAAAAATTTGGATTTTACTTAAATAAATCATACTTTAATGCATTTTAATGCTGTTTTTGGAGACAAAGTAGTAAGATTTCCATTAGATAATGGTCCACCTAGATGAATTCAGTGTTAGTTGAATAGATACAATGAATAGTCATTAATGGATCTGTATCATATTTAAAAGAAAGCTTCCATGGAATGCTTCAAGAATCTGTGCTCACATAAATGGCATGATTGACAAGTTTGTTGATGGCATATTCGTGAGCATGTCACTTTAATATGACAGAACCCCAAAAGATTTTGATCACTTATAATTTTGAGTCTAATTTAATAATATGAAATTGTATACAGATAAATGTAAAAATCTTTTCTGTGAATTAAAAAATAAAATTTAAAAATCCTAAGGAAGATAAAGGAAGCAGGGCTGCAAAGGATTTTCCTTTATGCAGGAAAGTACTCTGGCTCTTAGTAAACTGACTACCAGAGATATATAAATCAATAATGTGATAGAATAACCAAATCAGCTAAAACAATCTTGAAGTACATTAAGATAAATATATTATTTTCATAGTTAGAAAAAAGGAAGAGACAGCCCTCTTCTATTCTGACTTGGGTAAAAAGCATCTGGAATACTGCATTCAATTCTGAGAATAGAGAATACATACAGAAGGATATACAAAAAGTAGAAAGAAGTTCAGAAGACATTGAGCAGGATAATAAAAGATCTTTAGAGTATGCCATAAGAGAATCTATTGAAGAAACTGGAGACGTTCACTACAGATCAACAAATCATGATCCTAGGGTCAAACGTAACCCATGACCTGTTTTTATATTGTCTCACAAGCTAATGATAGTTCTTGTATTTAAACATTTTAGTTTGTAGGACCATACAAAAATAGTCCATAACTCACTTTAGGTAAATTGGCTTGTAGTTTGCATCATGATCTCTGCAACAGGAGACATGATGTTTTGAGGGACCATCACGTAGATAGTTGTGTTGTTTTGCTAGTTCCCCAGAGAATAATAGTGGGAGCAAGAAAGTACATTTGCAATGAGACAGATTTAAACTTCCTAACAATTAAAGTTATTCCACAAGTGATGTTTTTTTTGTTGTTGTTGTTGTTGTTGTTTTTGTTTTTGTTTTGTTTTGTTTTTTGTTTTGTGAATCTTCAAGAAAAACTTAGATGATCTATTAGTTCAGATTAATGTAAAGGTGTCAGGTCTATGTTGAACTAGAAGCCTTTTTGAAGTCTCTCCCAACCTGAAGCCTTTTTTGTTTTTGATGCTGTTAGCTTTGATAATAGAATCAAGAGTCTACTTGGTTTGTTAATCACTAAAAAGCTACAGGTACTATATACTCTCACCTGCCAGCTCTTTGTCTTTATGGTCTGATTCCTTACCCCTTTTATGAAAGTCACCCTTTTCAGAGCACCAACTCATTCCCCGGCTCTCTCCCCTGTGTGGTCTCTTCTGTTTGGCATTATTACATTCAGGACTTTCTCCAAATCTCTGTAATATAGTCCCTGCAATCATTCAGAAATCATGTGGAAGAATGGGAATTTGATTGGGGTGATACACCTGAAATGCCAGTGATTTATCCATCTCACTGAAAAAAATAGGAGCAACTGGAAGATAAAATTAGTGCTAATCAGAGCAGGGGATGATCTTTCATTACATTGTTATAAACTCACTCTGTTTTTTTTAAGTCTCTCTCCAACTTCTTTACCTTGGTAACATGAAAGTAGAAAAATAAAATACATGTATGGGCTGGGTATTCTTGTTTTCTAAGTTAAAATGTAGAATTCCTACTGACCCTTCTTTCCTGTGTTCACCCCAGATCTCGAAGTTATACACAGGCAAATAAAAGATGCAATTCTTCTTGTCACTGAGAGCTGATTATTATGAAGTGCTTTGTTTTGGGGTGGGGAAGCAAAATAACATTACATTGTGAAGCTGGAATATTTCTGTAGGACAACAAATAACATCATAGGAATATAGATTTACTGGAATGGTCCCATAAACCTCATCTTATCAACCTTCTCTTTTTGAAAAAACCAAGGCCTGCTGTAATGAATTGACTAGGGTGTTAGTTTATCTGACTGAGACAGGATCTAAGATGTAGCTTATTCTACAGCCACTGCTCTAGCCATTATACCACACTGCCTCACCCCCCCCCCCCCCATGCTTTGCATTGTCAAATGATATAATTATGGGAAGGTATGTAATGTTAGCATAATTATTATTCATTTGAAAATATATTTTACAGTTGAATGTTATTTGCAAGTTCATAAAGTAGGCTCTGAAAATACAAAGGTAAAAAGCAACATAATTTCTTTTCTCCATACAAATTGATATTACATTGTGAAAGATTCAGTTTTAGAGAGAAATATCAAAGGATAAATAAGGGATTTGATGATATTAAGTAATTATATAAGTATCATATTTTATTTGTACTGGCCCCATATGTTGGGAAGTCATCTCCAGGAGAAGAACAAAAAGAGGGGGAAGGGAAGAAAAAAGGGGGAGAAAGAAGGAAATTGAAGTAAAGAGACAGAGATGAATGGAGGGAAAGAGAAAAAAGAAAGAGGGAGGGAAGAGGAAAGAGAAGCCTGAGGAAGCACCTTGGGATGCCAATTAAGAGATCACTAGTGACTGACTAGTAACTAAGTTAGTTACAGTAGAATGATAGGCATATAAATCAAGCTACAAAAGGTTGAGGAGAGTGTGGATAGTGAAAAATCAGAGGCAGTAAGTTTTACTTAAAGTAAATTTTATTGAATTTTAGAAAGCTTTAGAAGCTTCACAGTGAAAGGTGGTTGAGCTTATATTGTAGTTTTTTTTTTTTTTTAAGTGAGACCAAACAAAAATTGAAATGAGAATGATAGTGAAGCTGAGATATAAGATCCAGGTGTCCACAATGATAATGATATTGACACACACATCACCAGAACTAGCCTAGTGTTTGAGAGATTCCAAAGGAAAGTTTTGGAGAGGAGAAAAATTAGATTGATTGCCAAACTGAAGATCTATAGAACCAATATACTGACTTCTTTGCTGTATACCTATAAAACTTGGACAGTCTTCCAGCATCATGCCAGTAAATGGAATTATCTTAGGAGGATTCTGAAGATCACCCAGCAGGATAAGATACCAGACACTGAGGTCCTTTCTTGGACTAAACTCGCAAGAATTCCAACTTTATTGCAGAGAACACAATTCCATTATGCTGGTCACATTGTTCAAATAAATGCCAAACATATGCTTGCTAAAAAGATTATTTTATGGAGAACTCACACAGGGCAAACACTCACAAGGTAGTCAGAAAAAGCAATATAGGGACACTCAAGATCTCTCTTAATAACTTCAGATTGATTGTATGACATGGGAGACAGTAGCATAGGACTGCCCAGCATGGCTACTCTCATCAGAGAAGGTGTTGTGCTGATCTATGAGCAAAAAAAAAAAAAGAATTATCTCAGAAGAAAAATGAGATGCTCAAAGTTAGAAAATCCAACTCAAATATTCACAGGAACCATTTGTGTCCAATGTGTGGGAGAGCATTCTACTCTTGTATTGGTTTGATCAACCATAGTTGGAAATACTATAATTTGACTCTAACATAGTGATGTCATTTTGATAATCTTCAAGAAAGGACAACAACCAATCACTTCCATTTAAAAGATGAGCTAGATTCACAGAATATGAGTTGGAAAAAATCTCAAAGATCATTTTTGTTGATTCCCATTTATAAATGGAAATCTCCTGTTCCCTACAGGACAAGAATATGTGAGCATGTTTATAAACTGAGCAGAATAAGATAGAAATAGAGATAAGGAAATGGATAATATGCATGAGAAATGGGGTGCTTGATGGGATCTGGAAGTTTCTGGAAGAATAAGTGATAAGAACTGAAATATAGTTGGAAAGGTTGGGCTTAGCTTTTCTTCAGTAATTTTAGGAAATGAGGAGAAAACAGGTATTGAGCAGTCCAGAGCAGTGGAGGGTGGATTTTAAAAGATTTCATTTTGAATGACTGTTTATTTTAATAAAATATAAGGGGAAATCATCTGCTGACAAGAAGTGAATGGGTCAAGGCAGAAAAGGATGCAATTGTGATTAGTCATTTATGGATGAATACATTCATTGCTACAACAGTGATTAAATAATAGTTTCTCATATTTAGAATCAGAGAACTGGCATTGGTCTCGATAGTTGTGAGATCCAACATAATTTGTTTTGCAGAGAAATAACTGAGGTACAAGGAGGAGAAGAGATTTTCTCAGGTTGATGGAACCAGTTAATTTCAGGAGGCAGTATGTAGGATTTCTACCCTTCCATACAGTAATTTAACATTCTTTCCATCTATGGCTGGGAGAGCACCAAGAGGAACAGATAATCAGAAAATATTGTTTTAAAGAAATTGGCTTGAGTTTCTTGCAATGGTATTTGGTGTATCTGTAGTTTTGCAAGTAAAAAGCTTATGTAGAATGAGAAATTCCATTTAAAGTAGCTACTGATAGTATAAAATACTTAGTAATATATCTGCCAAGGGAAAATCAGAAACTTTATGAGCAAAACTACAAAAACACTTTCCACACAAATTAAATCTGATCTAACCAATTTGAAAAATATTAAATGTTCTTGGATTGGGCGAGTAAATATAATAAGGATGACAATACTACCTAAACTAATCTATTTGTTTAGCACTATACCAATCAGACTCCCCCAAAAAACTATTTTAAAGACCTAGAAAAAATAACAACAAAGTTCATATGGAAAAACAAAAGGTCAAGAATCTCAAGGGAATTAATGAAAAAAAAATCAGATGAAGGTGGCCTAGCTGTACCAGATCTAAAATTATATTATAGAGCAGCAGTTACCAAAACCATTTGGTATTGGCTAAGGAATAAATTAGTTGATCAGTGGAATAGGTTAGGTTCAAAGGACAAAACAGTCAATAACTTTAATACTCTAGTGTTTGACAAACCCAAAGACTCCAGCTTTTGGGATAAGAACTCACTGTTTGACAAAAATTGCTGGGAAAATTGGAACTAGTATGGCAGAAACTAGGCATTGACCCACACTTAACACCATATACCAAGACAAGGTCTAAATGGGTTCATGACCTGGGCATAAAGAATGAAATTATAATAAATTAGAGGAACACAGGATAGTTTACCTCTCAGACCTGTGGAAGAGGAAGAAATTTTTGACCAAAGAAAAACTAGAGATCATTACTGATCACAAAATAGAAAATTTTGATTATATCAATTTGAAAAGTTTTTGTACAAACAAAATCAATGCAGAAAAGATTAGAAGGGAAGCAATAAACTGGGAAAACATTTTTACAGTCAAAGGTTCTAATAAAGGGCTCATTTCCAAAATATATAGAGAATTGACTCTAATTTATAAGAAATCAAGCCATTCTCCAATTGATAAATGGTCAAAGGATATGAATAGACAATTCTCAGACGAAGAAATTGAAACTATTTCTAGCCATATGAAAAGATGCTCCAAGTCATTATTAATCAGAGAAATGCAAATTAAGACAACTCTGAGATACCACTATACACCTGTCAGACTGGCTAGAATGACAGGGAAAGATAATACGGAATGTTGGAGGGAATGTGGGAAAACAGGGACACTAATACATTGTTGGTGGAATTGTGAATACATCCAGCCATTCTGGAGAGCAATTTGGAACTATGCTCAAAAAGTTATCAAACTGTGCATACCCTTTAATCCAGCAGTGTTACTACTGGGATTATATCTCAAAGAGATCTTAAAGAAGAGAAAAAGACCTGTATGTGCAACAATGTTTGTGGCAGCCCTCTTTGTAGTGGCCAGAAACTGGAGACTGATTGGATGCCCATCAATTGGAGAATGGCTGAATAAATTGTGGCATATGAATACTTATGAATTATGGAATATTATTGTTCTGTAAGAAATGACCAGCAGTAAAGCCTGGAGAGACTTACACGAACTGATGCTGAGTGAAATGAGCAGGACCAGGAGATCATTATATTCTTCAACAACAATACTATATAATGATCAATTCTGACGGACCTGGCCATCTTCAGCAATGAGATGAACCAAATCAGTTTTAATGGAGCAGTAATGAACTGAACCAGCTACCCCCAGTGAAAGAACTCTGGGAATGACTAAGAACCATTACATTGAATTCCCAATCCCTATATTTTTGCCCACCTGCATTTTTTTATTTCCTTCACAGGCTAATTGTACAATATTTCAGAGTCCGATTTTTTTTTTGTACAGCAAAATAATGGTTTTGTCATGTATACTTATTTTGCATTCAATTTATATTTTAATATATTTAACATGTATTGGTCATCCTGCCATGTAGGGGAGGGGGTGGGAGGAAGAAGGGGAAAAATTGGAACAAAAGGTTGGCAATTGTCAATGCTATAATGCATATAACTTGTAAATAAAAAGTTTTAAAATTTAAAAAAAGCTTATGTAGAGTATTCAGACTAGAAGAGTGTTCCATGTCTATTACAGGTTGTTCAATGATTTTTGTATTTATAAGAGTATTTCCTGACAGATGGAATTATTGAGGACATTTTTAAATCATAGAATGGAGCTAATAAAATTTTTTTAGTTGTATTTGGATGGGTAAGATATGTAGAACAGCCTTTTGTACTTTAAACTTTGATATCAATGATCAAGTTGTGAAAAATGGATGGTGTAAGAATATTAAAAAGAATATTAAAAAAAAAACTGATGGTGCATCCTCCCTGAAAGACAAGGATTCTCTAGGACTATGATGCTCTTTCCCTAGTGTTAATAACAACTTCTTTTTACGTTGTGATTTTTTTGTTCGATTGTCAGAGTAATCTAGTAGACACAAAAGTCTATCTGTCCCAGTTTTGAATGCTGACAAAGGATGATGGGAGAGTGAAATGCCAGTCTAACTAACCACAGTCTAACTAACACTACAGACAGTAGTCTTTTCAGTGTCTCCCAAGGATGTTGCCACATCTATTCCCCTAAAACCAGAATTTTGCTCCTCCCATCTTTTTTCCATTGAATACTAGAAGCAACACACATGCTGCTTTCTCCAAATGTTTTAAATCTCAACTTAAGGGAAAGCCTCTAATTCTTTGCCACTTGCCTACTTCTCACTGATTTAAGCTCTATAAGCATGCATATTTATCATATCATATTTCTTCCAGATCTCACCAATCATTAATATGCATAAATATATATGCACATATGTTTATATAAGTATATGTATGTAATTCAGATTTTATATATGCATAAGTATATATATATATACTTGATGATTATTAGCTCCTAACTCCCAGGGGTATTGTGAGAATCAAGTCAGATAATGTATATACAGAATACCATTATCCTCAGACTGCTTCCAAAGGAATGTTTGGGGAAAAAAAAAAAAAAAATATATATATATATATATATATATATATATATATATATATATATATAAAGTTCCTATATATAGGAAAGCAGAGCAGTGCTTCCTTAGTCAAAAAAAAATTGTATATTTTGGCCAATCCCCCAGGATAATGTAAATGTCTTTGTAAATATTCCAGTTTTTTGATGAATGTAATCACTCAGAATTTGGGAGAATTCTTTTTTTTTTTTGCCAAAGTCCACATCATTAGGGAGTATTATAAAGTGCTTTTTTCAGTTTCCTCCTTCTTTTTTTGAGTTATGAGTGGGATTCTTCCATAAGCAATGAAATAATAAGGATGGGGGAAATGTCTTAACTATTAGAGATCTATTATCCCAGCTCCTTTTCTTTTTCTCTTTTCCCTCATATCTGCCCCAATTTCTTTGCTTCCATCCATATGGAGACTAGTGAAGAATTGAAACATAGTAGTTTTGTCTTTTTTGAGACAGAGAG
Source organism: Sarcophilus harrisii (assembly GCF_902635505.1). NCBI lineage: Eukaryota > Metazoa > Chordata > Mammalia > Dasyuromorphia > Dasyuridae > Sarcophilus > Sarcophilus harrisii. The sequence goes on along the minus strand of NC_045427.1, from coordinate 563,223,351 downwards.
AAAGAGAGAGAGAGAGAGATTCTTGAACATAGTGATTAGAATTTACCTGAAAATTCCCTGCTTTCTCTATTGGGCAAAACTAGACTCAATTGGTATCCTTGATTATCTTGGACAGGGGATGGGCAGATTGGCTCAGAACCATACCCTAGGATAACACATGATATATTTCTTGTATTCTGCCCCAAATAAAAAGACAGAATTTGTTCCTGGTCTTATTGCTTTGCACCATATGGCAGAATATATAGAACAATGAATCTGGAGAGGAATGCCATTTTCTAGCCCTTTGCCCAATCCTCTAGTAACTATGTGATTCTGGGTAAATCAAATAACTCCACAGACTCAGCTTCCTCTCCTGTAAAATTTGTCTACTTGCTCTACTGAGGTGAGAACTTTTTAAAATGAAGCACTTTATATATTGTAAAATGCTATTAAAAGTTATTAGTTACTGCTATGGATTTTTTAAAGGCATGGCAAAATATTGTGCCATTTAGCTGAAAAGATGAGTACATAGAACTGATAAGGACAAGAAGTGGTATTCCCCGATCATTTTCTATGTGTTCTCTGGTTACTTGGTGCGCTGCTATAGTTATTCAACCATTTGGCCCACCATTCATTCATCTGTTCAATCATTTATTTATTCATCTAATAAATATTTATTAATTTAAGGGCCTAGAGATTTAAAGTGAAAATCACTGATGACAGGATAGTACCTGTTAGCTCCCTCACCAATCCTTTGCACTCAGCTCATAGGACTGGTTACCCAGAATACAGCTGATCCGGATTTATGAAACTCTGAATCTGTATCCCTAAAACTATAATTAATCCTTCATCGATGTGTTTATGTTTCTTCTATAGTGAGGTAAATAAAGTGGTAGGCCTGAACTAAGGGAGACTTGTCTTGAGTTCAAATTTGACCTCAGACATTTCCAAGCTATATGACCCTGAGAAAGTCACTTAACCATGTTTATCTCAGTTTCCTCATCTGCAACTTAAGCTATAAAAAGAAATAAATGGCAAACCTCTTCAATATCATTGGCAAGAAAACCCTAAGTGGAAACATGAAGAGTTGAACACTACTGAAATGCCATGAGACAAATTGATTCAAGGAAAATTAATTTATTTATATTATAAGAAAATAACATATTTAAGCAAATGTAAATATATGAAAAAATTATGAATAAATTTCAGTGGAACACTGGCAACTAGAAGAATTAGGAAATAATTCATGTAGAGCATGTAACATGAGCTGAACTTTGACAGGAGTTTAGGATCATAACAGGCCTACCTAAAGGAGGTTGCAGCATAAACAAAGAGAATGGTGGTAAATTATAAAATTAAGTAGTCTGGCTAGAATGTAGAATATGTGAAAGGGAGTAAAGTATAACTAATCCTGGAAAAGTAGATTGGAGCTAAATTGTGAATATTTCTAAATGGTAATAGAAGGGTGTATATTTTTTTTAGAAAGAAATTTAGAATTTAGAAAGAAATTCAAGAGGGAACTTGAGGCATTTTTGAGCAGGATAGTGACATAGTCACACCTGTACTTTAGAACTTTAGAATTATCATTATTAAGAATAATATATATATATATAAAATATACAGATATTTTATATATATATATATATATATATATAATTTGGGATGGATCAATTTAATAGCTCTCATGTTGAAATAAAACAAATTCAAAATACATGACAAGAGAGTCAACTTTTTCTTTTTTGAAGGAGACTACTAAGTCTTTGAGAAAATATATTTCCCCACTCCCATTGGCTATAAGAATACTGATTTCATTACATGAGATTCATTACTCTGTTAATTTAAAATAAGTTCTTGACCTTACTCTTTCTCATTTTAAGGTTCATATCACACTAGAAGTCAAGGTTTGACTGATCTGTTTTTTAAATTTTTAATCAAGTATTACCTTCGAAGTCGACAGATGGAAGGAAAACCATTTGATAGCAGCTTAGTAGCAGTGTGCCCAGGACACGATATGCAGCACAGATGTTTACCTGGAATGGCCACAAAGTAAGAAAATGAAAACTTGGAGGAAAGCAATTGAGTTCCAAAACCTCTTCAATGCCATATTGTAAACAGGCAGGGAAGCCCCAAAGGGGCTGTGGGAATGCCTGTTTTCTCTTCCACTCTTGCCAAGAATATAAGATGCCCAGCAGCTCCTGTGCTCAGCCTTAAAGAACCAAGTCTGTGAAGTCCACATTCTAGACTGTACTAAGCAATGTTGCCAACTAATACCACATTAACAAGACATTCTTTTTTCCCTGGCATCTCTTTTGAGTCATACATTAAACACCATATTATGTTTTATTGTGTCTCTCATGCATCATAAAATGATAGTTCAATCTGATTCCCCCTCCCACTCTCACTCCCTTTTCAAATTTATTGTTTGAAAACTTTTAACTGTCCCAAGTGTTTTGTGGAACCATCGCCCTTCAGAGGACCACCTTCTCCTATGCTTTTCTTTTTTTATCAGTAAGTTAATGTTTTATATCCCAACTCCTCTCGAGACTTTTCTTCACTCTCTGAATAAATCAGGATAAATTCATAAATTATAATGGCATTAGATGACATTTAAATGGTAGGAGATTTATTATCCTTTCATTATATGGAAACACTTCTCCCCTCCCTCCACTGGGCACAAGGTGAAGGAAACAAATAATAGACCTTGGAGTCATTGATAAAATCTGGCTCAGTTTATTTATGACTCAAAGGATATAAATTAGTGCCGCCAATCCTTTCAATTATACATATGTTGCTTCTGCTGCTGGGCAATGAGTTTCTTTATTATTCTGGGCCTCAATGGACCACATATATTTTATGTGAAAACTGAAAACCCTCTTGATGATCCATGTACTGTTATAATTTCACTCTTAACCTTAGTCTATAAGTATGATTCATCTCCTTTTGCCATCCTAAACTGTCCAACATGGCAAAACATTTATAAAGGGCTTTAATTTTGGAAAAGTGCTTTATGTATTATCCCATTTGAGTCTTACAACAACCATACTATTATTTTGTCTATCTTATATATGAGAAAATTGTGACTAAGAAAGATGAAATGACTTGTTAATAAGTGTCTGAGATAGTATTTGAAGTGAGGCTTCTCTGATTCTAAGACTACCAAGAATCTTTAGTAGTTATCTCAAGTTACTCTCTGTTTCTATTATATAGTATATGCTCAGGCAAAAACAAATATGTTATGTACAGCAAAGCCAAGAAGGCATTGGTTCTTTTAAAAAATTTTTCTCCATTTCCCCTCTTTTCTGGAATATTCTTACATATCCAGATTGTATTTGTCAGATACTTGCCATTCAGGGACCAACTCAAGCTTCAGTCTTCTCCATGAAGTCTTTCAGTTCCACTCCTCTCCTTCCCAGCAATTCCAAACCAACACCAATCTTTCCCTCTTAACTATAATTATAATTAAGTGCTATTATAATATTACTTTCTGTATAGTTTTCTTATGGTTTTTATCCCATATTTTCTTTTAAAAGTTATTTGTATATATGCCAGTCTTTTTAGAAAGTGGGTATGGGCCTGTATGTCTATGAGTATGAGGACTTCCTAAGGACCATTTTGTTGATATGGTGAAATTTATGGATCACCTCTCACAATAAAGTTTTTAAATGCACAAGATAAAATAGAAAAGATTAAGAAGGTAACCAATTACATCAAAATGCATGTAATTTTTTCCCCTAAATTTCCATGAATTTCCTTTGCCTAAAGCACTGAGGTGTTCGGTAACTTGCCCATGCCTGAGAGTTAATGTACAAGAGGGAAGATCTCAGCCTAGATCTTCTCAACATTAAAGATTATCCTTTACCCATTACACCAACCATGCTGTTTCTCTCCAATAGTGCTGTAAGTCCTTAAAGATCATGTAGAATAATATTTTGTTACTACATCTTATACTCCCTGTTACCCAGCCCAGCCCAGTCCAGCACCAAGTCTTATGATGTGTATTTATTATATATTTATTGAACAAGTTGTATTTGTTCTCCTAACTGCCACTGGTTATAAATTTTAGAAGACCTACATTGAAATCCTACCTTTGTCAGTTATTCTGTACTACATTGAGCAAGTCATTTAACCATTTGGGTCTCAATTTTCTCTTCTGTAAAATGAGCAAATCAAACTAGTTAACTTCCAAACTACTTTCTAGCTTTACATCTATTACATTAGTAATTCTGGTTAATTAATTGTCTGCCTTACCTGTATGGAAACTCTATCTCGATTCTTGATCACAGTAGTAGAAAGTTTAAAAAATCTGATCAACCAATATAAGGAAATTTGGCTGTTTTGATCTCTGTTTTATTAACAGAACTATTTTAGGATTCGGAGCCAAAATCATATGGTTTATTGAACAGGTCATGGCACAACTGGAAGTAATTGGGTAGAGCAGAATGGCGTGGCTGGATTTTTGAATCAGTCATTAGTGGTTGTAGTGGTAGTGGTTGCAATCTTTGTGGTAATGGTTGATGGGGTTGGTATAACAATTTCTCGTTCTAAATAAACAAATTCACAATGCCATTCTATTTGGTAAAAGGTAGATTTATTTAGAGGAATAGATTATAGAGAAAATGAAGGGATACAATAGACATTAGGAATGGTAAATATGAAATAGATCTGGGAGAGCATATAGTTAGACTAACTAGAGTTAGCTGGAGTAAGGAGAATGGCAAGTTAAGAGGGAAGGCACTATGGGGGGGGGGGGGGGGGGGAAGAAACTCATGATGGGCTTAGTCCTGAAAGGAACTTATCAAAGATCTTCATCATAGGCAGATCTTTTAAAGGGGAAAACAGCCTTGGTGGGTTGCTCAGGACATAAAGACTGAATTCAGAGGGAGGATCAAAGGGCCAGATGGATTGCATCTGGCAGACCAGGTCCCAGAACTGTCTAAAGATATGCTAATCGATATCTCAAAGGTTATTTAAAAATGCACAGAGGTTTGAGGGATAGACCAAAGAATTCCATTCCCAGAATAGTTCTATAAAAACAAGATAATCTGGAAATTGATTATCTAATAATAGATAATCTAAAAATAGATAATAAAAGATAATGTCAGGTCTCTTCATGAGAGGGAAAGAGAGTAAGCCCTATCCGTGGTGATGTGCATGTGTTGAGGGAAGAGATGGAAGTTCTGGGAATGAAAGAGTATGTATACATCTTTCTTGATGGAGATCTGCTATCTTTTAGTGTCTCTTATCCTATTTTTCCTTATGCAGAAAAAAAAAAGGCGGGGGTAGTTGAAATGATTACTTGGGAAGTTCAGGAAAAGTACCTGCTAATAAGGAAAACAGGGATTTGAGGTCTGACTCATCTTTCTAAACTGTCTCCAGCATGGAATAAATACAATGGCTAACTGCTCATGTCTCTGTCTCATGGAGCATGGCTAGGAGCAAAACCTAAAACCTTGCCTTATAACTGACCCAGAAGTGTACTCACAAATTAGGTCTCCTTCCCAAGTGTGTCACAGTTGGGTCAAAACTCAGACTTCTCATAGAGAGAGGAGGAGACTGAAAAGCATGAAAATAACTTTTCCCTGATGAACCAGGAACACTCACTATAGGCACCGGGGGCCATTTGTTTGCAGAATAATGATGCATGAAATGGTTTAGGGACTAGCTTCAGGCAAACCAGGGAAGGAGTTTTTCTGTGTGGTTGGCTATATGAGATGGAGCAGATTACCAGAGATGCTTTTACAGGAGAAATGTTCACAATATCAGAACAAAATTGACCTGAAAACATTAAAAATAAAAATCCAAAACAAAACAAAAAACTGGCACAAGGTTTCAATGCATCTGGAAAGAATCTAAGTTGCTCTAGTTTGATGAAATGCAAAAAGGTTTCCTTCTTTTGTATCTCTCTTCCTTCTCTTTCCTTACTCTTCCTCTCTCTTTTCTTTCTCTATCTGTCCCCCTTTTCCTCTCCTTTATTCCCTTCAACCTCCTCTATTCTTGTTTCTTCTTTCTCTGATAGCATTTTGATATATTTGTTTAGGTGTTTCTTTTCTCTTTTCTCTCTGCAACTTCTAATTCAGAAGTTTTGCCTCCTGTCAGACAGGGATAATTCAGGCCAGTTTCTGCACTGCTCAGACCCTGGCGGGGAGCCTGAGGCTGTTTCCCTAGGTGGTCAAAGGGAAATGGATAAATATTTTCATTTGCCTTTCACAGGCATATGTTTAAGCCTGGCCAACAAAACTTCAAGAGATCACACAGCCTAAGGAGCTCCATTTGTACACTCTGCAGGTAGAAAATCTATTGTTCTACACTGGTCTTTGCTAAACTAGTTCTCTTATGAACTTATATAGATTAACATAAAAAGGACCAGAAGAAAAATATTAGCATTGATCAAAGTCATATGAATAAAAAGGTCATGAAAGCTAGCTGAAACTTTGAGTTAATAAAAACACTTTTTTCCCCCTTCATTGCAAGAGAACGGTCAGTTCTAGGGATGGAAAGGAAGATATGTCCAGAAATGTCTATGGTACAAGAACAAGCAAAATGTAAAATTTTTAAATTTAAAATAATAAATTAGCTTTTTCTACCTCTTTTTTCTTCCTATCTCACACTCTTCCCTCTTGTCCCAACCTGGTTTGCAATCTGAAATCATGAAGTCCAATTGGCTTGTATAACACCAAAAGAGATGGAAATAAACCAGTGAGTAACTCTTTACATCTGTCAGTTTCATGAACACCTGAATTTCTTCACCTTCTGATTTATAATGGAATTTTCCTTTGGATTTTGAGACTCTGGCTATCAGCTTTCATTTTTCTTATTTTTTGTTGATTTGTCCAGAAAAACCTCCCAATATTACCTTCCATAGAGGGTTACACCTATGCCAAAACTAACTCTCCCCTGCCAAAAATCAACTTTTAAGTAACTTGATCTTTGTACTTTGAAAAATCTGAATTCTCTCTGGTTCTAGATATTAGGGTTAAATGGTGTTCTTTTTCCTGTTATAGTAGGCTTATTTAAAAAATTCAAGAGTGAGTGAAATAAAACAAAGTAGAAAATCAACAAAATTCCTTTCAAAGACAAACTGAATTTGTGTAAGTAAGGCCATAGTAATACTGCTTGGAGCTAATTAAGCTGGCCTTTTAAAAAAGCTTTTACTGCTTACTAGCCATATAACTTTTAGCAGGTCCCTACTTTACTCTGGTTGTTCCCTCATCTAGAAAATGGAGATGATAATACTCGGCCTAATCATCTACCTGGAGAGGATCAAATGAGGTCATATGTGTGAAAGCTCTTAGAATACCATAAAATTTCAAAAGAAATGTGAGGCAATAATAATAAAATAATAATAATGACAAACAGAGCTATACCATCTAAATGCAGATGCATATAATTTACTGTTGGTGATATTTGTCCCAAGGGTATGTGTGCTCCCACCTTAGTAATTCTTTTTTTTTTTTATAACTTTTTATTGACAGAGCCTATGCCTGGGTAAATTTTTTTATATTATCCCTTGTACTCACTTCCGTTCCAAATTTTCCCCTCCCTCCATTCACCCTCTCCCCCAGATGGCAAGCAGTCCTATACAAGTTAAATATGTGACAGTGTATCTTAGATACAAAATATGTGTGCAGAACTGAACAGTTCTCTTGTTGCACAGGAAGAATTGGATTCAGAAGGTAAAAATAACCTGGAAAGAAAAACAAAAATGCAAGCAGTTTACATTCCTTTCCCAGTATTCTTTGTTTGGATGTAGCTGCTTCTCTCCATCCTTGATCAATTGAAACTGAGTTAGGTCTCTTTGTCAAAGAAATCCACTTCCATCAGAATACATCCTCATACAGTATCGTTGTTGAGGTATATTATGATCTCCTGGTTCTGCTCATTTCACTTAGCATCAGTTCATGTAAGTCTCGCCAATCCTCTCTGTATTTATCCTGCTGGTCATTTCTTACAGAACAATAATATTCCATAACATTCATAACCACAATTTACTAAACCATTCTCCAATTGATGGGCATCCATTCATTTTCCATTTTCTAGCCACTACAAACAGGGTTGCCACAAACATTTTGGCACATACAGGTCCCTTTCCCTTCTTTAGTATCTCTTTGGGGTATAAGCCCAGTAGAAACACTGCACAGTTTGATAACTTTTTGAGCATAGTTCCAAATTGTTCTCCAGAATGGCTGGACGTATTCACAATTCCACCAACAATGTATCAGTGTCCATGTTTTCCCACATCCCCTCTAAGCCAATCTGACAAGTGTGTAGTGGTATCTCAGAATTGTCTTAATTTGCATTTCTCTGATTAATAATGACTTGGAGCATACCCTCATATGGCTAGAAATAGTTTCAATTTCTTCATCTGAGAATTGTCTGTTCATATCCTTTGACCATTTATCAATTGGAGAATGGCTTGATTTCTTATAAATTAGAGTCAATTCTCTATATATTTTGGAAATGAGGCCTTTATCAGAACCTTTGACTGTAAAAATGTTTACCCAGTTTATTCCAATTTAGTAAATCTAATGCCATGGGCAGCAAAGGTTGATTTTTGTGTCTTCGCCTCTTCTGATGTGGTCAGCTTCATGCTGATTGTTGTCTTGAACCCTTTCCTTTAAAATGCATGGGATGAGGTTATTGGCAAAGTTGTCATCTGAACCCCACCTCCTTCTCAAACCAATCCTTGTTTCATTATCAAACACTTTGCCTAGTTTAGGCTGGATTTTCTTCAGATCTCCTCCTCCTGCAAACATAGCACTTCATGGTGCATGCTTGGCTATTAATATTCTATTTCCCATTTGCAAGCTTGTCACAAAAAAATGAATTTATTTTGAATCCTCTTCCATTTGTGCAAATGCCTTTGTCACTGAAGGGTGAAGATATAGGCAGAATTTAAATGTGTAATAGCTCATAAGTTTTTTTTGAACCCTTTTATTAATGCAGTTCACAGTGCAATTAACATAAATAATATTGTTTTTAGTCCATTGGCTCACAAAAGCATTAAGATGCAAGTGAACCAGAGGAAAAAAGGATTCTCAATATGGTGAGAACAGAAGTCTGTAACTGGGCAAAAAATGTTGTTCAGCTGTTTATTTTCCTTAATAAAGAGGAAAGAAGAGAAATGGTACAAAATATTTCTTTTCCCTTTACCTTACCAAGGCAGCTGTCTTTTCATTTGAAAACTGCCCTGAAATCCAACTGTGTGAGTCTGTGTGTGGCTGCGGTCTCATTGAATCAAGTGATCAATCTATGTAGCAAGGCCAAAGACAAAAGTGGCAGTGATCTGGGAGATGACAATCAAGTGTGAAACTACCAAAGACAATTTTTTTCTCTTATGAATTAACTTTCTCCTGAACCCCTTCAAGATAATGATTTAATATACAGAAGAGCGTCTTCCCATTAACCTGTCAGAACTTTGGGAATACTGAGCAGACCACTGGGGTCTGTGTTCATAGTATCCAAAATCTCTTCCCAAGGTGGCTGGTACTGAATCACTTATTGTACAGGATTATTTGCAAAGGACAACATGGGCTAATAAAGCATGAAAAGAGACTGCCTTTTTCTGTAAAGATTGCTGCAAATTTTTTTTTTAAGTGAACTACTTATTTATGCTGAGGGCATTGACTTACTTCTAGTTATCTAGGTTCATAACCTATAAGTATTACTTGATTATTCTTTCTACCTCATCCCTCCCATTTATTAATTTATTGACTATAACATCTGTCATGTTCACCTCCTTCTCTAAATTCATCTGTCTACCACTCTCATTCAGCCTCTCCTTTCTTGTCTCTTAGACTCCTAAAAAAAAAATATCCTCTACATACCTGCCAAAATTATATTCGTAAAGCACAAGCTTGGGCAGGTTACTGTTTTGACAAAATACCTTCACTGGGTCTCTTTCCCCTCTAGGATAAAATACATTATTCCCTTTCATGTGAGAATATGAGAATATGTTCAAGCCCAATTGGCTTACTTTCTATTCCTAAATTGCACTCTTCATTTCTCCCTACTTTACCTTTGTTTAATAGACTCTTTTCTCATGTCCAACTCTTAGAATTCCTACTTTATTTCAAGATTCATCTCACAATATTTAATTGTTAATGATTTCTCCTTATTCCTAAAATTATACACATGCACACATGCAGACACATGCGTGTGCATACACGCATATACATATAATTATCTGTTTGATTGTATTTCTCCTTATACTTATTATAGAGATAAGTCTCAATTAGTTCCAATGATGAATCACCTGAAATGGCTCCATTTCTTATTATGAAAAGTTAAAATTATAGAAAATATGGTATTTGATTCCAGCTACTTAGAAATACATAAGTATTGCAAATTCAAAAATAATGCAGCCAGTTCATAGGATTTATTATTCCTACTAATCTGGATGATCTATGACCATCTCCTCTTCCTCTCCTTTAAGTAAATTGTAAATCTATTGAGAAAAAAGACTTCTGATTATCTTTATAATCCTAAACCCTAATAGAATGCATTGCAGAAAGTTGTGCTTAATAAATATACTTTGGATTACAAGGAAAATTGCAAACAAGGCATTTTTAGATGAATTATACATGAATGTAATCTTAAAGTCCCTTTCAGCTCTAAATATTATAATTTTTATAAAATTGGTCAAGTAGGATGATTTTACTAACAATATAAAGAAGATAAATTTGTTTCAGTGTGTTTTCCATATAATCTAGTCTTCACAGATTTATGGGGATAATCTTGTAGTTACTCATGTTATACATGGGAATAAAGATACATAAGAAATGAAATTAAAGTATAACTATCACTTTTTTAATAAATTGATTAAAACATTTCTGAGTAAGTAGGGGGAAGAGCTTGCCTATTAGGATGGCCAAAGACACTAAGTTATTTCTTAGGTTTTGCTACAGGGATTTTCTACAATGTTCTGTGGAATAAATATTGATCTTTCATAGCAGCCTGCTGCCAAATTACAGTGCTTCATTAAGCTTGAAATTGAAATAAAAGTTAGTTACCAACATGGTTTCCCATTTTTCACTTTCAGATTTCTTATACCAAAAAGTAAAAGGCTTTTCTTCTCTAAGACTCTTTTTTGCTTGAATTTTAATTACTACTTAAGTAAAAATGTCCATATGAACAGGAAAATAAAATTCAAAAAGAAGGTTTGACCTTGAGCCTCTGTCCAAAATGATTCTTAATACCATCCCCTCCACCATCACCACTAGAAACTATGAGGAATTCATGGTTCTGATCCTCAAGATGACCAAGATGTTGATTGAATCTATTTGTCTTTTCCTCCAGAAGAGTATCTTTAAAACTGAAAATGGATGCATAAGAATTCAATCTTGGATAAATCAAGAGGGTTCTCAGTGATTCTCTTAATAAAAATATCATTACTAATGATATATAATGACACATACATATTTATAAACAAATGTACATGCATATACTTATTTATGTCTATGTTGAAAAGAAAAGAATAGTTGATAGTCTGAGTCTGGTAGACCCTAGGTTTAAGTATTACCTCTTATAAATACTATGTGACCCAAGAAAATCACTCATTTTGTCAGTGCAGCAGATAATTTTCTAAGACTAAAAGGTAGAGATGATCTTTATTGATAGAGGTTTTTAAGAATACAGTAGTGGGAATTTCCTTTTCCAATAAAATCACAGATTTTAGATTCCATTTGCTATAGAAAAATAAGCTGTTCTTAAGATATATATATATATATATATATATATATATATATATACACATACATATATATGCATATATACATACAGATACACACATACATATATATATATATATATATACACACACACAAACATATGTATAAATGTGTATGTGCATGTGTGTGTGCTTATATATGCAGCAGGGATTGAATTCATCTTACTGATTCCACTGCTAGTCCTCTTTCCACTAAATCATGCAGTCTAATTCTTACATTGAATTACTGGAGGATTTCTCATATTTGGTTGTGTTGTGAAATCCCCTTTTCGGTGAAAAGAAAAAAAAAACCAACTAATTTTATATGGACTTTCCTCATTTTAATCTGATTATAGATTCACTTGCAAATTTTCTTCCCAATATGATAGGGGAAAGAACATTGGATTGGGATCAGGTGGCTTTAGATCAAATCTGAGATTTGTCACTAAATGATTTCTGTGACAATGGACAAGCCTCTTAACTTCTCCAGGTCACTGCTGCCTCATATTTACAATCGATATGACATTATATAATTTATCTCATGGTAAACGTATAGTCAGAATAGTCTTCACACTAACTTTAAATTGCATCAGTTTATTCATATGTAAAAGAAGGATGCTGTTGGTTTTACAGAGAAAAATGCTAAGTACAGTGATAGAGGGAGTTTTTCACTAAGTATTTTCTATACCAAAGAAATTACACCTCCTCTGCAAAAATAAAGAAAATAATTTTTCTGTGTTCCCAACATCTAATACAATTTCTTCTTCCTTGGAGAGGCTTAACACATTTGTTGTACTGAATAAATTGCACCATTGAAGAGATGAAGTTTGGTTAACTTCCAGTGACTTTCAAGAGGAGGAAAAGATTTTCAACAAGGAGGGGAGACATGAAGACAAGAAAGGGTTGTCTTTTTTCCTTTAGTCATGAACCATCTTATTAATTTTATCTCCCTGTTACATGGATTCCTATTGTTCATGGGTTCAGCAATACTTTTTGGTGGCTTGTGAACAGCTAACTCTGCAATTATTATTATCATTTTTTTTTTTTTTTTTTTTTTTTTTGTTAAGGCAATTGGAGTTAAGTGACTTGCCCTGGGTCACACAATTAGGAAGTGTTAAGTGTCTGAGACCACTTTTGAGCTCAGGTCCTACTGACTTCAGAGCTGGTGCTCCATCCACTGTGCCACCTAGTTGCCCCTGCAATTATTTTTCTATGAACAGATGAGCAAATAAACTGGATAAGGTTTTCCTGACTGTTATTGAAAAAGAGAGAACTTCTACAAAAATCCTAAGAAAGAAATCCTAAAGAAATAAATCCTCAAGATTACTTTAATTTTTCAAACATTTATTTTTATGAAGTTTCAAAATCTAGCAAGGGTTATCAATCTAGTGTCTATGAAACCTTGAACTCTCCCCCCACCTCCTTCTCTCTGTCTCTCTTTCTCTTTCTCTGTCTCTCTTGATCTCCGTCTCTTTGTCTTTCTGTCTCAGTCTCTCTCTCTCACACACACATATACATACACCTTTTATATTTATATAAATCTAGATATATATGGATACATACATATCAACACACATATATGCATAAACACATTTGGATGATTATATTCAATATATTTTTTTGGTAATTTTTGGCATTTATTATATTTTTGTCTTCATAAACATCCTGAGGAGAGATCTATAGGATTTTCCAGAATATGAAAGGAACCATGACACAAATACTAAGAATGCTTGTTTTGGGTTGGATATGACACTGGACAATCCGTTGGTAATTAAGGTTCAATATTAAAATAAAGTGGAAAACTCAAAAGTCATTCACTTAACAAAGATATATTTCCTTAGTTATTGTGGAAGGGTATATGGGAAAGATAGTCATTGAGGATATCTAGACTTAAAGTTTCTTTGTCCTAGTTATAGGGTGAGGTCCACAATCAGAATGTTTTTGATGTTCCTCTTGGCTTCTTTGTACTTAGTTGTTGAGGAAATAGTATCAATGGTACAAACCTTTTTTCTCTAAGCCAATTGAGTCATCAGGAATATCTTAAAATATTTTATTTATTTATTTATTTTGTTGTTGTGGGGGGTAGAATTTGAACTGAAACAACAGTTTTATTTTATTTTTTTAAATAGTATTTTATTTTCCCATAGTTACAAGTGAAGATTTTTAGCACTCAATTTTAAATGATTTTGAATTCTAAATTTTTCTCCCTTTTTCCATCCCTTCCGTTCCTTCTTCTAGAGATGGTAGACAGTTTGATATGGTTTATATATGTGCTATCATGTAAAACATTTCTATATTAATCACATTTGTGAAAGAAAAAAACACACACAGAAAAAAAAATACAGTGGTCTTATGGGCCAGAACTTGAAACAAGGTGATAACTCACTGGAATTGAGAGAAACAATGCTTAAGTTTACACCTTTGGGTTCACACCTTTAAGAGATCATATATGAGAAGCTCTTAGAGTCAGTGGAAAAGTCAGTTGAAGAGATTGAGAAGCTAGAGACAGCAGTCGGGCAGAACTGGGGATTCGGAAAAGGAGAGGCTGAAGCTGGCAGAAGCAGAGGCAAAGGACTAGCAACAAAAGCTGTTGGAACCAAGGAAAGCTTACCTGGCTATTTTGGAAGACAATAAAGGACTGTACTTTAATCCCTGGCTGCATTTGAAGTGATTATTACTCTGAACTGAAACTAAGGCTGCCTCCAGAAAACCTCCCCAAGAAAGCTGCTCCCAGGGGGAACCATCATATTTTTAGAAAAGAAGAGAACACCACACAGTGGAAAAAATGTTTCAATCAGCATTTAGAATCCATCAATTCATTATCTGATTATGAATAGCATTTTCCATTATGAGTCCTGTGTACTTGTCCTGATCATTATGTTGTTGAGAAGAGCTGAGTCAATCACAACTGTTCCTCACAAAAGCAATTCTGATGCTGTGTACCATGTTTTCCTGATTGTTCTAATTTATTTTTGTAAAATTCATATAGTCTTTCCAGATTTTTCTTTTTTCCAGATAAATCTGCTTATTTATCATTTCTTATTGCATCATAGTATTCCTTTACATTCATATACCACAGCTTGTTCAGCCATTCCCCAATTGATGAGTATCTTCCCAGTTTCCAATATTTTGCTACCACAAAAAGGGCTGTTATAAATAATTTTGCTCATATAGGTCTTTTTTCCTTTTTTAGGATCTCTTTGAGATGCAGACTTAGTGGTAGTATTGCCAGGTAATAGGATTTGCATATACTGGTTGTCCTTTGGCCATAGTTCTTAAATTGCCCTCCAAAATGGATTAGTTTACAACTCTACCCGCAGTGCATTAAGGTTCCAATTTTCTCACATCCTTACCAACATTAATCACTTTCCTTTTTTGCCTTCTTGGTTAATCTGATAGATATGAGGGTAATATCTCAGAGTTGTTTTACTTTTCATCTCTCTAGGCAAAAAATATTTACAACATTTGTTCATATGCCAATAGATAACACTTGTTTCTTCATTTGAAAACATCTGTTCATATCTTTTGATCCTTTATCAATTGGGGAATGGCTTGTATTTTTACAAATTTGAGTCAGTTCTATACATATTTGAGAAATGAGATCTTTATCAAAGACATTTGCTGTAAAGATTTTCCCCCAGAATTATGCTTTCCTTCCAATCTTGGTTGCATCATACAAAACCTTTTATACAAAACCTTTTTAATTCAATATACTAAAAATTCTGTTTTTGCATTTTAATGGTCTCTTATTTGATCATGCAGTTTTGCTCATTCCCATAGATCTAAAAGATTATTTCCTGCCCTTCTAATTTGCTTATAATATCACCCTTTTATTTATTTCTTTAAATCATATAGTAACTTTGACCTTATCCCAGTATGTAGTGTGAGATGTTGGCCTATACCTCGTTTATATCCTATTGTTTTCTAGTTTTCTCAGGACTTTTTGTTATAGAGCTCTTATCCCAGAAGTTGGGGTCTTTGGGTTTGTCCAGTATTGGCTTGGTTTGATCTTTGACTACTGTGTCTTGTGTATCAAGGCTATTCCATTAATTCACACTCATTTGTTAGCTACTATCAGATAATTTTGATAATTATTGTCTTATAATATAATTAGGGTTCTGGTATTGCTAGTCTATGTTTGTATTTTTAAAAAAAATCTCTTGATATTCTTGATCTTTTGTTCTTCCAAATGAATTTCTTTGTTATTTTTTCTAGCTCTCTCAGATAGTGTTTTTTTTTGTTTGTTTGTTTTGTTTTGTTTTTTTGGTATTTTCACTGATATAGTACTGAGTAATTCATTTCAGCAAAATTGTCATTTCTATTATATTGGCTCAGCTTACCAATGAACAGTTGATTTTTCCTCAATTGTTTAGATCTAACTCTATTTGTTTGAAAAGTATTTTTCAATTGTGTTCATATATTTTCTGAATTTGTCTTGGTAGGTAGACTCCTAAGTAGTTGATGCTATTTATAATTATTTTAAATGGTGTTTCTCTTTCTATTTCTTACCATTGGGATTTATTGGTAATATATAGAAATGCTAATGAATCATGTGGATTTATCCTATTTCCTTCAATGTTGCTAAAGCTGTTAATTGTTTACAATGCCTTTTAGAAAGAAGTAATTTTCTTCCTTATCCCATTTAATTAGATGTATTTTTGCTCTTGCTTTGTCTGAAATTAGAATTGCTATCCCTACTTTTTTTTTTTTAATTAACTTCACCTGAAGCTTAATAGATTCTGCTCCAGGCCCTTACCTTTATTCTCCATGTGTCTCTCTGCTTCAGGTATGTTTCTTATAAAAAACATATTGTAGGATCTGAGTTTTTTTGTTTTTTTTTTAATCTACCCTGCTTTTCAACTGTTTTATAGGAAAGTTCATGCCATTCACATTTATGGTTATGATAACTATCTGTGTATTTCCCTCCATTCTATTCCTCTTCCTGTTTTCTATTTGTCCTTTCACCTTTTCTCTTCCCTTCAATATTTCAATTCTGTCTATCACCTCCTCTGATCTACCCTCCCTTCTATATGTCCCCATTTCCCTTTTGTTTTACTTCTTCTCCTCCCCTTATAGTTTCCTGTCAGGTAAGAGAGAGCTCTATATTCAATTAATTCCTTCTTCACGCCAATATAGATGAGAGTAAGGCTCAAGTGATGCTCATTTCCCATTCTCCCATCTTTCTCTGCACTTTAATAGATATTTCTTACCTCTTCATGTGAAATAATTTACAACATTCTCTAATGCCCTTTCTTCTGTACTCACTATTCTTCTCTTTCTCATCTCTTAATTTTTTTGTCATTCCCTCTAATTCATTTTATGCTTTTGCCCTCTGTCCATTTAAGTTCCTTATAGTTGTACTCTTAATGATACAATTATGAACAATAATAAGCATTATTTTTCATGTAGGAGCATAAAAAATTCAACTCTATTGTATCCCTTTTATTTTCTTTTCCCTTCTTATGTGTTTATGCTTCTCTTGTATCTTGATATTGAAAGTCAATAGACAATAGTCATTTATTTCTGGTCTTCTCATTATGAAAACTTAAAATCTTACTATTTAATTGAATAAATATTTTCCTTATATGTATTATGCTTAATTTTAAGTGATTCTTGGTCCTTTGCCTTCTGGAACATCATGTTCCACAAACTCTGATTCTTTAATTTTGGAGCTGTCAAATTGTGATTCTGCAATATTTGAATTGTTTCTTTCTGGACAATTGTAGTATTTTTTCCTTGGCCAGATAAGTCCAAAATTTGGCTATAATATTCCTTGGAATTTTTATTTTGGAATGCCTTCCCTGTTGTGATTAGTGGATTCTTTCAATGTGTACTTTGCCCTCTGGTTCCAGGAAATCAGGGCAGTTTTCCTTGAAAATTTCTTGGACCATGCTCTCAGTTCCTCCTTTTGATTTTGGTTTTCAGGTAGTCCAATGATTCTGGGATTGTATATCCTGAATCTATTTCTCATGTTATTATTTTTTTCCCATGAGGCATTTTACATTTTCTTCCATTTTTCTCCCTTCTTTTTAATTTGTTTCATTTATTCTTGAGATTTTATAGTCATCATTTTCCATTTGTCCAGTTCTAACTGTTAAGGTTCTGTTTTCCTCAATAAGCTATTGTACTTTATTTTTCTTTTGTCCAGTTGTACTCTTTAAGGAGTTGTTTTCTTTGGTGAATTTTTGTGTCTGCT
Organism: Sarcophilus harrisii; assembly: GCF_902635505.1. Taxonomy (NCBI): domain Eukaryota; kingdom Metazoa; phylum Chordata; class Mammalia; order Dasyuromorphia; family Dasyuridae; genus Sarcophilus; species Sarcophilus harrisii. The sequence continues at coordinate 563,205,472 of NC_045427.1, read as the reverse complement.
TTTCCATTTGATCAATTCTATTTTTAAGCAGTTTTCCAAGCTGTTGACTTTAAAAAAAAAAAAAAATTATTTTGCATTTTTTAAATTTATTTTTCAATCTTTATTCTTCCTCTCTCTTATATGGTTATCCTTTTTGAGGTCTTTCTGGTCTTGAGATCATTTCCCATCCATATTTGGGGTCTGGCCAGGACTAAACTACATCACAACATGTGCTAATTACCAGAGCTGGAATTTGCATGGTTCCATAGTTTTCCAAAGCATGTGGAGGGAGGAAGATGCCCTGGTATTGGTATTTGCCTGCTCTAACACCATGGGGCTCAGAATCTCTTGCTGACTTGTTGAAGTGGAACTTGCTACTGATTAAGTGGGAAAATGCCTATTTTGAATTGTGTACTACCACCCTATTTTACTCAAGTGAGAAGGGTTCTTCCTATTTGTCCTCCAATTTGGGGAGGGCTAAAAGATTATTTTACTCCATTTCCTTGCTGGCTCTGCTGTTCCAGGATTTTCCATAAGGCACTATTTTGTAGTTGACTGAAATTAAACATGGGGGCATTGCAGTGATTTGCTGGTTATTCTGTCATCTTGGTTCTTGGAAGTTGACTCCTTAAAATTATTTAAAGAAAAAAAAAACTGTCTAACTTTCATTGAGAGGAGTTAGTGTATTGTTTCTTTCAAACCTTTAGTAAACCATTTACATACAGAAAACATCTTTTCCTACTCCTTGATTCTGCCAGAACAGATCTGAATCAAGGTACCTACTTGCATTAATGCAGTTTTCATGCCCTTTGATCCAGCAAGACATATACGTTTGTATTTAAAAAAAAAAAAAAGAGTTTTAAAAGGGGAGAAAACACCCATTTGTACAGAAATATTTATAACAGCTTTTTTTGTAGTAGCAAAGAATTAGACATTGAAAGGATATGCAAAAATTGGGGAACTGCTGAATAAGTTGTAGTATGTGATTATATTGGAATTGTGCTATAAAAAAAAATGAAGGGGATGGTTTCAGTTATTTCAGAAAACTACGCAAAGAGTTATATAACCTAATGCAAGAGGAAGTGAGGAGAAGCAGGAAAACTTTCTATACAATAACAGGAATATTTTAATGATAATCAACTTGATGGGCTTAGCTACACTGATCAGTAAAATGATCCAAGACAATTCTAAATGATGCATAATGAAAAATGCACTCCATCTCCAGAGAGAGGATTAGTAAACTCTGAGTATAGATTGAAACTTTTAAAAAAATCTTTTATTTTTCTTGATTTTTTAACAACATGATATATATATATATATATATATATATATATATTATTTTATTTTATTTTTTTTTTTTTTGGACAGGGGAATATGTTAATGGGCAGGGCAAGGGCAAAAAGAAAGAAGAAAATTTGGAATTCAAAAATTTTTAAATGAATGTTTAAAAATCTAGTGACAAAAAATCATTAATTGAGAAATGGGAGAAGGGAAGAAGGGAGGGAGAAGAGTGGGGGGCGGGGAAGAGAGAAGTGGAAGGGAAGGAAAGAGGAAAGAAAAGAAAAGAACAACAACAAGAAGAAAAAGAACAAGAACAAGAAGGAGGAGGAGGAGGAGCAGGAGGAGGAGGAGAAGAATGAGGAGGAGGAAAAGGAGAAGGAGGAGGAGGAGAAGAAATGAGGGAGATGATGTCTTCTTAGCAAAAACAATCAAATAAACATTCTTTTTATGGTTATCCTAGCAAAAAAACCATTCACATTACTGTAGAAAGAACTCAAAACTGGCATCCTATACAGATGGAATTTCATCTTTATAGATAGTTTATCTTTATATAATTCAAATAAATTCAACAAACATATGTTCAGAATCTATTATATAGTTCATGCTGTGATAGACACTGTAGATATGTAGATCAAACAAATGATAGTTCCTGAACTCAAAAAGAGGGGGAAGGGGGATGCTTTGGAGAGAATACATACAATACAATTTGTTGGGAAAATAGCAAACAAACTGAGAAATTAGGAAAACTTTCTTCTAATAAGTGGTTCTCTAAGAGGGAGAGATGTAGAGGAACTACATTTGAGGCTTTGGGGAAGGGTGTGATCAAAGGCATGAAAGCAAGAAATAGGAAGATAAGTTATGGTGACATCATAAAAGTGAGTTTGACTGGTACTTAGAATGTGTAAAGTGGAAGGGTAATTTAAACAACTCTGAAAGGGAGCTGGAACTAGGCTGTGAAAGGCTTTAAATGCCACACAGTTTATAAAAGGGAGCTACTAGCAATTCTCGAGTGAGGAAGTTATAATAAAAATGATGAATTTTGAATCATGAATGTAGCACATTAGTTTTGTTTTTAATAATATTAATAATTTAATTTAATAAATTAATTAATATTAATTAATAATTTAATATTATACTCAAAACAAATAAAATATTTGTTTTAATAATGTTTGAGTTCTAGGTCCTCTCCCTTATACCTGTCCAATATTAATAAACCACTTATATCAATGATTATAGTATTCTGGTGTTTGACAAACTGAAAGGCCCTAGAATCTGCCATAAGAGCTCACTATTTGAAAAAAATCTGCTGGGAAAATTGGAAATTTGTATGGCAGAAACTAGGCATTGACCCACATCTAATACTCTATACCAAGATAAAGTTGAAATACGTTCATGATTTAGACATAGTGATATTATTAGCAAATTAGAAGTACAAAGGACTGTTTATGTCTCAGAGCTGTAGAAAAGGAAGGAATTTATGGCCAAAGAAGAACTAGAGTTTATTAGTGAATACAAAATGGATAATTTTGATTATATTGTTTAAAAGTTTTCGCACAAACAAAACCAATGCAGACAAGATTAGAAGGGAAGCAATAAGTGGGGGGGAGGAGGATTATATTCAAGGGTTCTGATAAAATCCTTATTTCTAAAATATATAGAGAATTGACTCAAATTTGTAAGAATTCAAGACATTCTCCAATTGATACATGGTCAAAGAAATTGAAACCATTCTAGTTACATGAAAAGGTGGTCTAAATCACTATTGATTAGAGAAATGCAAATTAAGACAACTCTGAGAAACTACTACATATCTGTCACATTGGCTAAGATGACAGGAAATGATAATGATGAATGTTGGAGGAGATATGGGAAAACTGGGACATTGATAGATTGTTGGTGGAGTTGTGAACTGTTCCAACCACTATGGAGAGCAGTTTGCAACTGTGCTCAAAAAGTTATCAAACTGTGCAAACCCTTTGATCCAGCAGTTATATCCCAAAGAGATCTTAAAGGAAGGAAAGGGACCCATATGTGCAAAAATATTTGTGGCAGCTCTTTTTGTAGTGAGAAAACTGGGAGAGAAGGAAACTGGGTGGATGCCCATCAATTGGAGAATGATTGAATAAATTATGACATATGAATGTTATGGAATATTATTGTTCTGTAAGAATCAACCAATAGGATGATTTCAGAGAGGCCTGGAGAGACCTTCATAAACTGATGCTAAGTGAAATGAACAGAACTAGGAGATACACAGCAACCAAGACTATACTATAAGACAATCTGTTCTGACAGATGAGGTTTGATGATTCAAACCAATTCCACTTGTTCAGTGATGAAGAGAGCCATCTACGTTCAGAGAGAAAACCATGGGAACAGAGTATGGAACACAACATAGCATTCTCACTCTCTGTATTGTTATTTGCTTGCATTTTGTTTTCTTTCTCAGTTTTTCACTTTCTTTCTTCTTCATTTGATTTTTCTTGTGCAAAAAGATAACTATATAAATATGTATACTTATATTGGATCTAACATGTATTTCAACATATTTAACATATATTAGGCTACCTGTCAGCTAGGGGAGGGGGGTGAGGGGAAGGAGAGGAAATGTGCAACACAAGGTTATGCAAGGGTCAATGTTGGAAAAATATCCATGCATATGCTTTGTAAATAAAAAGCTTTAATTTAAAAAAATGTTATATTCTGTTTCCAGGGTGGAGAGTGCAATGTCCCAAGCTTCAGGGGTTTTGTGCATCAGTTTTCAGATATCTTTGTAGTAATCTGATCACAAGCACACTTTTCTGCCCTGGAGCTAGGTGTGTCCCCACCCCACTGTAGCTGTAAGATCTAGTGTGCTAAATTAATAGAGTTCTGCTTTGCTAAGGTGTGCCTACCTTTGATCCAGCAATGTTACTACTACCCCTTAGAGTTGGGGTTGGGGGCTGCACTGGCATAGTCTGCACTAGGACTGTATGCTGGATTCCTACCATGGTATCAAAACCCTTTTCTGCTGAGTTTCTAAGTTGCTTTCAGCTAGAAAAGGTTCTACTCTATTTTTTGGGTGTGTTTTGATGCCCTAAATTTTTTAAGAGTCATTATTTATAGGAATTTGGAGTGATTTTGGGGAGAAGTTGGATGAGTTCCTGCCTTTACTCTACCATCCTGGCTCTGCTTCCAATGTAGCACATTTATGGATGATTGTAAGATCATGGTTATGATGATTTTAATATATCTGAAGTACAGACCATGGGAATTGAAATGTTGAATTTAGAGGAACAGAATATTCGAAGTGTTTTCATTGTATTGAAATACACATGCAGAAAAGCAGTTATTGAAGTGGAGCAAAAATGGTTTTTAAAATGACCATTTAAATGACCAAGAATAGAGAGAAAATCATTTGGATGTTAGGATATGAATGTGAATAGAATCATTTAGACAGATGAGGAGTAAACCTCAAAGGACATAAGATGTCTGAATATTGATGACAGACCTAAGTTCTGGAAATGACATTGAGAAACAAGGACCATGCCTTCTCCTCTTTCTTCTGACCCAGTAGATTGGGATTTATCAAAGAAAGTGCACCCAAGACTAGAGCATGCAGTATTGTCTGGGGAGTTGTGTTTCCATTAATGCAAGAAAATTGAAAAGAATATGTAAGAAAGTGTCCTAAGATTAAGAAACTTATTGAGTTGATATTATTTTTGACTTTTCTTCTAACCAGTTGATAGTCTGACTATGAATAGACAGCTGATGTGAAAAGATATATGAAATCAAAGATCATATGGGTCAAGGCTTACTTTAAAATTACTCCCTTTCTGATGTGACATAGTTAATTTTATTTGTGTCTCTGTGTGTGTGGTGTGTGTGTGTGTGTGTGTGTGTGTGAAATGTGGTTTTGTGCATATCTTGTGCAGTCCCTTCTGCCCAGATTTACATTTTCTGTCATTTCATCTCCTACTTTCATCCTATGCAGGTATCAGGTATCCAATGTCTGGAGGGGATACCCATGTTACCTCTTGAAATTCTTAACTTTCTAACAATAACAGTTCAAGTTGCTTTATCCTAAATGCACCTTTTCTTGATACCCTTCTTCTTCTCTTGTTAATATTATCTCCCTTTTACAATGTTTGTAGATGATTTATATGTACTCTGTGTAAGCTTTATTGCCTTTGAAGAATGTAAACTTGAATTCAGGAAATGCTGTAGTCTTTGTTCCAGAATTTAGCACAGTTCTTGCACAGAGTATGATGATTCTTATAGTGACTGAGGTGTTTTGTTTGAGGTTAATTTGTTGAATTAAATTGAATTCTGATTTTCTTGTAGGGTGAAAAAAAAAACTATTCATGTTAGGTTACCTTTGTTTTTTTTTTTTTCATTTCTTACTCTGAAACTGTGTTTTTTACACATTTTAATCATCTTCTATGCCAACACTTTCATTGAAATCATGAAATGTCAAGTTATATATTAACTTGGTTTGGATGATCTTGGTATCTATAGAATTGCTCTGCTTTTTCAATTTCTTCATATGGAATATGAGCAATGATTATTTTTTGGTCCCCTTGAAGTCAGTCACTTAGTCTGCAAGCATTAATTAAGCCCTTTTTATGTTTTAGACACTATGCTAAATACTCCACAGAAAGGAATAAATACAATTCCTGCCCTGCATATACTCATAATCTACTGAAGAGGGCAAAATGTAAGCAGGCATGTACCTATAAGATAAATACAGTGCAAATAAGAGGTAATCTCAAATTGAGAGATACTAGAAGTGAAGATATGTGAAGGTCTCCTCTAGTAGATAAGATTGGATCTAATTCATCATAAATTCTGTGAAGTTCTATTTCTCATTCTTCCAAGGATGTATAATAGAACTAACTCTACAAACTTCTTTGCCTTTCAGAGCAGAAATTATGAGATTTCCTTCCATTTTTCCTGTACCTTCTTTATGATTCTGGTTTCATTTTTAGTGATAATAATTTAAGATATACAGTTATAGATAAACTATATAATTAATAAAGATAATGAGAACAGGAAATCACTTGTATTATATAAATACTTGATTCTAAAAATGAGGACTGGACTAAAGATTTGCTTTTTAATTTTTTTTTTCAATTTTACTCTCAATTTCTTCCACCCCAATGCAAAAAATAAAATAATAAAAAGCAATCTTCCTGCAACAAATTTACATATTAAGTATAACATATTCTCCATACTGACTCTGTCCACAAAAATGTCTCACTCTGCATATCTGGCCATTACTTTTCTGTCAAGAGGAGGAAAAATTTTTAAATCTACAGTCCTTTGGAATCATGGCTGATTGCATTGATTAGGGATCTTAAGTCCTTCAAAATTGTTACAGAATAAATTATTCTTTCTCCAATTTTGATATCCTGTTAGATGTAAGCATTAATCAGAGATATGGAAAATTCCCTTGTCTAATTTAGATGAGAATCTTCTCTACAATTTTAGATTTTTATGATTCTCTGGAACTTGTTGTTCAGCCATATCCAACTTTTGATGACCTCATTTGGATTTTTCTTCTTAGAAATATAGAGTGGTTTCCCATTTCCTTCTCTAACTTATTTAACAGATAACAAAACAGACGAGCAGTGACTTCTGCTCGTTCAGTGACTTGCTGAGTTACGCACAGTTAGTAACTGTCCAAGATTGGATTTGAATAACTCCAGTACATGCACTTTATCCACTTTGCCACCTAGCTGCCCTTACCTAGAGCACTGAGATGTTAAATGACTTGTCCAGGATCATATAATTAGTATATATCAGAGGAAAGAATTAAACTTCTTGGTTTAATTATTATGTCAAAGCCAGGACTTAAATCCAGATCTTTTGTATCATGAAATACTATCCTTTTCCTTAAATCTTGGAATCTTTCAGTTTTTGATTTAGAGAGTGAACCTTATTTCATGTCTTCATGAACCATAGCATGTACACAATTGTTCCTACTAGGTGGACCTAAAAATCTATGGCAAGACTATTGCTTACCTCTGATTCTTGGTTCTAAGGCTGGTCTCTCTATCCACTGCAGAAAACTGCTTTTCTGATTCTAAAGTGATAAAACATAGTATATCTTCAGGTAATGGACACCTTACAGGACAATTATTCTTGTTATTCTTTCCAATTTAACTATCCAACATGTGCCTTAAAAAGAGTGCAAGTATAAATTTCTGCCCAACATTACCTAGATATGTATATGCATATTATATATGTACACATAAAAATTATATATATAGACATACATAATATATGTATTGATACACATTAATGTATATTTCTATGAGTATATATGCATGTTTTGATTTTTACTGGAAATAACTGTATTTACATATATAGATATAGATCTACACAAATGTATAGTTAAATACAGACCATTTTTTCCTTAGCATATGCATGGAATCACATTATGTTTGAATTGCTAAGAGGGTCTAATGATTATCATATCACTATTCCTCATTTTACAAACAAAGAAACTGAGATCCTGAAAGCTAAAATACCTTTGGCTTTTTGATGTAGTCTTGAAATCAGTCAATGGAAATGTGTTGAAATTTCAATAATCACACACTCACACATTTGATTTCATGAATTTAAAGATGGACTCTCATTTTCATCATTGGCAATTAATATTTATCAAGCACCCTGAGCACATAGCTTTGCTCTCAGGATTTGATTTACAAAGTGTCCCTTTAGCTGATATAAGTTCTTCTTACAGATTTCTTGTCAAGACTATTCAAATCTTCTCCAGCATCATTAGCTCTTAACATACCAATTCTGAATAGGTTTCATTTTCTTTCTTTGAAATCTACAAATTCTCTTCCCTCACCATATTCTGTCTCTGACAATGAATCCAAGATGCAGACAACAGTAGAGTGTCAATATACCAATTCCTCTACCTAATAACTGCCTATTTTCTTCATTCAAATAAAGCTTCTGAAAAATGCATATTAAGCACCCACTGGGCATAGAACTCTATAGCAGTTATTGTATGCATTCAGATGAAAGCAATAGTCTTGTCATACATAGTTTTTTAGGTTCACTTGGTAGGAACAATTGTGTATATGCTATAGTTAATGAAAACACGAAATAAAGCTCACTCTCTACACCAAAAACTAAATGATGCCATGATGTAAGGGAAAGGATTGTATTTTATGACACAAAAGACCTGGATTCAAGTTCTGGCTTTGGCATAATATTTTTATGACTTTGGACATAATTTTGAGAAGGACCATGATAAAAGTAGATAAAATTTCCAACTTATAATCAAGAAATGTGCATGGAACTATGAAAGGTACCTGGCACAACATGGTTTGAATATAATACCTAAGAATGTGAACACTAGACCTTTTTTTAAGGTCTATTGTTAGATGCTTAACAAATAATTCATTTGATATATAATTCATTTAATTTATTGGACCTCAGTTTGCTCCTCTGTAAAATGAAAATGATGACCTGGATATCTTTAAGCTCTAAATTCATGACAATGTTGTTTTAACTCTATTAGCCACAGTTTCTTCACCTCATGAGAATGAGGAGAACTATACTTGTTGATTCATTCAACCATTCAACAAGTAGATGCAACATAAAATTCCAGGAAAAATGTAAAGGTTAATAAAATTTTGTCATATATTGAAGGAGTTATTAATAGGAGAAAAATGGAATTATTTTCACTTTAGTGCTAAAACATATGTGTGGTTTTTGTTTTTTGTTGAGTGTATCCCATCTATTGTTGTGGAACAAAACTCTTCCATATCTGTTTGACTTAGGGTAGGTTTGCACAACTTCCTGTGGCCTAGAAAGTTCGGTGACTGTTGGCTCACATTTTAATGATGAGATTACTAATACAATCACCATCATAATCATTATCATCAGCATTGTTATCATTGGTGTTGGTAACAGAAGTAACAGTAGTAATAGAATAGAAAAAATATAAATGGAAAGACTTTGTAAGCTTAGCAACCAAACCCACAATCTAGAATCAAAAGAGCACGCCAACTAAATTCAGAGAACCTAATGATCTAAAGTTTGGTACCAGGTCATGTTTTTAGTTATTGCAACTTCAGAAAAGAAAGAGGAATTAAGTGCTATATAAGTGGAAAGAGAACTGATGTAACAAAATCATAGCCACTTGAACTATTAGATGAATTCTTTAGTAATTAATCCCTAAAGAGGGAATAGATTAACAAAGTATGTAATTGTGGAGCAGCAGTTTTTAATTGCACAAGTACTTTGGCAAACATTTTTAAGCACAACTTCATTCAATATTTTAATATTTATTTATAACATTATGTGTGTGCTAAAGTATATATGGATTGTGTATGCTATAAAACACAAAATTGCAGAGAATAGGATAAAGATGAAATAAATATTTATAAAATTATTTAATTTGTTTTATTTATTCATTGTGCTTTCTTGCATTGTGGTTAAATATTACTCTTTTTAAAAATCCTGGTATACTTTTTCGTAAAGCAGCAATCTGAATGCCTAATTCTAAGTTTAATTTATTTTAATACTTGGCTTTAATGGCTATCATGGCTGAACAAAGATACATAGATCGAAAGAGGAAAAGACTCTATTGGCTTCACCATTAAATAATTTTAAAATGCCAAATACAAATTATGCAAACTTTTTATAAAATCTCTGGAAAACAAATCTTCATCTTCCTTTGTGTTAATCTATCTATCTATCTTTTATCTTTATCCATGTATATTGAAATATATATATATATATATATATATATATATATATGTAGTGCAAAGAATATATGCTGCTGCACTTTTATAATTTCAACAAAAGGGTTAAAATCCCACTGAAGTACTGAAATTGGAAGATGTTTAAATACATTAGAATATTAAATTTCCAAGAGTTTTTAAGAATGCAGATATACAAGATTGTTCATCTCTCCCCACAGACACACAATGTTTTTGATAACAAAACTTCAAAATATCTTAATATTTGTGATGAATTTATTTGCTAGGATTTTTGTCAAATAGTGAATTCTTATCTGAGAGGCTGGGAAATTTTTGTCAAATAGTGAAACACCAGATTGACAATTGTGTCTTGTGAACATAATCTATTCCACTAATCAACTATTCTGTTTCTTAGCCATTATCAAATGATTTTGAGGACTGCTGCTTTATAATATAGTTTATGTCTAGTACATAGGTCACCTTCATTTGCATTTTCCCATTAATTTCCGAAATTATTTATCTTTTTTTTTTTTTTTTTCCAGAAGAACTTTGTTATCTTGTTCTGTGAAGTAATTTCTTGGCAGTTTGATTGGTACTGAATAAGTAGATTATTTTAGGTAGAATTGTCATTTTTATTATATTAGCTTGGCCTACCCATTAGCACTTGATATTCTCCCAATTATTTAGATCTGGTTTTATTTATGAGATAAGGGTTTTATAATTGTGTTCACATAGTTCCTGACTATGTTTTGGCACATAGACTCCAAAATATTTTACATTATCTACAGTTATTTTAAATGGGATTTTGTTGGAATCCTTACAAAGTGTTAAGTCATTAGAGTTGATGGGAATAATGCATGTATGTTTATGATTTACACCTGTGGGACAATTCACACATTAGAACTCTTACCTTTGAGAGTTCACACATTAGCTCACACGTTGGAGTTCACAAGTTTGGGAGATTCAGAGATCATATATAAGAAGCTCTTAGAGCTTCAGTCAGTCAGTTAGTGGGGAGATTGAAAAGCCAGAGACTGTAGTTGGGCAAAACAAAGTATTCAGAAGAGGAGAAGCTGAAGTTGGCAGAGGCAGAGGCAAAGGACTAGCAACAAGAGCTCTCAGAACCAAAGAAAGCTTACCAGGCTATTTTGGAAGAGACAGTAAAAAATTGGATTTTAACTCCTGGCTGTATTTGAGGTGATTATTGATCTGAACTGAAACTAAGGCTGCCTCCAGAAAAACTCCCTAAGAAACCTGCTCCCACAGAGAACCATCATATATTTTAGAAAAAGAAGAAGAACACCACATTTTGGCGCTCAATGTGGGGCTGACAGAAAGTGTTCTCAACCCAGAAATTAGGGTGAGTATAACAAAGTTAAAGTAGAATTTCAGCTAAGATGGGACAGATGTTTAGAAAACAGCCTTCTGCTTCTGTTCAAGGAAAATGTTTAGAGAGCATTATCAAAGTTATGAAAATCCAAGGTTTGATTATAATTTTGCATCAGATCACTGAACTTTTAGAAACTGTAAAATACATATGTCCTTGTTTCTCTATGGAAAAAGAATTGGATCTAGAGGAGTGGAAATTAGTAGGAGAGGATCTTTGTCAATTCTATAATAAAAATAGACCTGACTCAATTTCCAAAGACACACTTAATACATATAATTTAATACAACTGGCTTTAGGAAATTATATAAGTGTTAGAATAAGGAAAAAGAAGAAAGAGCAGGAAGGGGGGGGTGGCAACTAAACTAGGTAAAAAGGAGGAAGAATCAGGTAAGAATGGAGTTAAATACAATTTTGAGTGTGATACTTCACAACAGGAGAAATTAGATCATTCCTCATTTCATGACACTCCCACCTCAATTAACCCTTCATGGGTGGAGGAAGAAGGAGGAGGGGAAGAGGCAGTAATGCAATCAACCACCTATTAAGGAGCCTGTGACAAGATTAGAAAAGGCATTAATTAAGGCAAAAAATGAAGGACAAGATGTATCTGATTTTATAAATGCATATCCTGTGATTGAAGAGCTTGACTCTTCAGGTCAAAAAGGGAGAAGATACACTCCTTTTAATTTGGAAAAAAATTAAGGATTTAAAAAAGGCTCTTCATGGGGCTACATCATCTTATGTTAAGATGTTATTAGATAGTTTGTCTTATGAAATCTTAACCCCAAGTGATTGGAAATCCATAGCAAGGACATGTTTAGAACCTGCACAAAACTTGTTGTGGCTTTCAGAGTATCATGAATTATGTAGGATTCAAGCTGATGATGAGACTGCTGAAAGAACGTTAAAATCTTCAGGAATCACTGGATTCCCTAACACAAGATGAGACTGTTTCAAGGACTTGAAAACCAGCAGGAATCATTGTATTCCTTGAGATGAAAAATTGTTGATGAAACTATTGCAGTACTTCAAAGCTTGCAGGAATTATTGGATTCCTGGCACATGAACTATGGACAATGGATTCCTTTTGGACTATTTCTAGGACTTATGGACATGTGTAAATTTTCATGTTGATTCATGTTATTTGTTATATTACTACTAGCCTGTGTTATATTGCTATGTGCTTATGCCATTATGTATAATACATCCCATATTGATGAATTTACATATACCTGTTTCAAATGAGCCCCTTTAGAACCCCACCAATCTGATTTGATTTCCCATTTCCTTTGGGGTTTTCATGTCCCTTCCTGAGATGTCAGGGAGGGCATGATCACCTTCCTTTTTATGGTGTTTTTACTTTTTTTTTTGATCAGTTAGGGAAGGCATGATCACCTTCTTTTTGCGGTTCTCACCTCCTTGAAAAGTCAGGGAGGTCATGACCATCTATCTTCTAAATCAAAAGAAAGCGGGAGATGTTGGAATCCTTACAAAGTGTTAAGTCATTAGAGTTGATGGAAACAATGCTTGTGTGCTTAGGATTTTTTACACCTTTGGGAGAATGCACACATTAGAGCTCACACATTAGAGCACACCTTTGAGAGTTCACACAATGTGTGAGCTAATGCTCACACATTGGAGTTCATAAGTTCGGGAGATTCACAAGTCAGAAACCCATAATCCAACTCTCTCAGAGGAGGAGTCAACCTTTGGGTTCACACCTTTAAGAGATCCTATATAAGAAGCTCTTAGAACTTCAGTCAGTCAGTCAGTGGGGAGGACTAGCAACAAGAGCTCTCGGAACCAAAGAAAGCTTACCAGGCTATTTTGGAAGAGACAGTAAAAGATTGGATTTTAACTCCTGGCTGTATTTGAGGTGATTATTGATCTGAACTGAAACTAAGGCTGCCTCCAGAAAACCTTCCCAACAAACCTGCTTCCAGAGAGAACCATTACATCATAAAAAAAGAAGAGAACACCACAGGATTTTTCTTTTATATCTTGCTGCTGGACTTTGTTGGTAGCATATAGAAATGCTGATAATTTATGTGGATTTATATTGTATCCTGCATCTTTGTTAAGTTGTGTTCTAATAACTTTTTAGTTGATTCTCCAGGATTCTCTAAGTATATATATCATCTGCAAAAAGTGATGATTTTATTTCCTATTTCCCTATTCTTCTTCCTTATTTTTTTTCTTTTTTATTGCTAAAGCTAACATTTCTAATACAATATTGAATTGTAATGGTGATAGTGGGCAACCTTGCTTTACCCCAATCTTATTGGGAACAGTTCTAGTTTATCCCTATTATACATGATGCTTGATGATGGTTTTGAAAAGTTGCTACTGATCATGTTAAGGAAAACTTCATTTATCCCTGTACTTTCTAGAGCTTTTAATAGAAATGGATATTTTGTCAAATGCTTTTCTACATCTATTGAAAAAAATCATATGATTTTTATTAGTTTGGTTATTGATACAGTCAATTATGCTATTAGTTTTCATAATATTGAACCAGTCCATGCAGATGTCTGTAGAGGGCTGAAACTATTGAGTCAATGCACTGCCGAGCACTTAAGGCTAACTACCGATTGGACAGTACTCTATGGGCATATTCTTGGAAAATGGTCCTTTCTAGTATCCATGCTGGTTCAATTATTGGTATATACAGAGGATTTTAGGAGGGACTAGGGATTGGAGTAAGACTAGCCAGAGTCACTCTTTGGTGGTGGACGGGGAAAAGGCAGTCAAGAAGATTCTGCTTCCATCCTATTCAATCCTGCATCTAAGGACCAAGAATAAATACTGAGGGCTTTTGCTTATCCTGACTCTGGGTGATTCTGAGGTATCCTGGGTGCTAGCATGGTCGTCACAGATGCCTTTTAAAACAACATGTCCATTTTCTGGACAATAATTTAGTTTAAGTTAGATATTATCTAAAATCCATTTAACTACTTACTTGAAAACTTTAATAGAATGTATTATGCTGCATATTAAATGAACAAGTGAGAGTGTCTCTGTAAACACCTTCTATGTTGATAAATTCCTAATCTTCCTTCAGGAATGTATCTTGTCTACCAAATATGATATGATCTTCTGACATCTAGACCAAATGAGGGTGCCAGTGTAAATCTATATATTAAATATTATTAAAACTGAATTTCTTTCTCATTTTTAGATAAAATGAAATAGAAATAGAAGTTTAAATGTTTCCTTCCTGGAAACCAGTAGATATTTTTTTGTACTCTCTATGGTATCTACATACACATACATGTAAATGCACACACACAAGCATGTACACACATATATACATATTTACATATGTACAAATACACATATATATGCATACATACACACATACCTAATTTTGAAGTGCACTGATCTAGAAATGGGAAATGAATTCTAAAAATTCCCATCCATAAAAATGACAGAATTGATATTTGGAACACCCATCTACTGAATCTTTTTTTTTCCACTGCCATACCCAGCTTTCCATGTAAAATGAAATGAGGAGTTAAGGCTTGTGAAAGGCTCTCTACTGAATTCTCTAATAATAAACTTTGCCAATGCTTCAATTTTCCTGAGAACTGAACTTGCAAAGATGATACCTTATTCTAATGATTTCTCTGATGTCTAGAAATATTTTTTTTAACTGATGATGTAACATGGCTTTGAAGTTCTTTGCCATCCAAAGGCTTCTGAGTGCTCTCCAATTAAAAAAGGGTAGCAAGAACTGAACAGAAAATTCTAGTTGTCATTTGCCTAAGATAGAGTACGGTGGAACCATTAGACCTTCAGTCTTGGATATTATGCCTCCCTTAATAGGGACTAAAAATCACATTAGCTTTTGTTTTTGCCTGCCATAACTCACTGTGGACTCATTTTGACCTGGCATGTTGTTAAAAATCTCCCTTATTTCATATCATTGCCTATTGAAATCATAGCCTTTCTTTCCTATACATTTCAAGTTATTTATAAGACTGCAAGAATTCTCCATTTGAATTGTCCATAAATATGATGATGAAGAATGATGAAACAACTAAGAATAATATGTCCAGAAGGAATGGAGAGCAGGGTGTAGTTAGCAGTTACCTAGAGAGATGGTGAAACATTTAAATTTTAAAAATCTGGCTATCATTCCATTGCCTCTTCTATGATACTGTTGCCTCTCTTGTTTATGTCATTTGTGACCATATTTCTTTGCACTTATTCTCTTGGACAGATAGTTAACTGGGTCATCTGCACATTCTTCTCTGTTATTGAATCCCTTGTTCTCTCTCATATTTCTGCTCCTACCTATCCAAACTCCAACTCATGCTACATATGTATGACTTTGTTCCCCAATCTTGGTATCCAATCTTCTGCATGGGATATATTACAGTTTTTCTATCACCATCATCTTTATCACTAATTTTATATAGTGCTTACTATGTGCCAAACTCTGTTCTAAACACTCTATAATTATTAATACTTGTGAGCCTTAAAACAATCCTGGGGGTTGTTTTTTTTTTTTTAATTTAACAGGTGAGGAAACTGAGGCAGGTAAAACTCAAGTGACTTAGCCAAGGTCATACCAGTGATAAGTGCATTCTTTCCTTACATCCATATCTCAAAATTCTTTGCTTCTTCCAAAATTCAGCTCAAGAACTACCTCCTATTAAAATATTTATTGATTGTCATACCTATTAGTGTTCACTTACTCAAGTTATCGTACATTTTTGTATCTATGTGCAAGTTATATTAGCGTGGAATACAAACTTCATGAGGACAGGAGATGATTTTTTTTTTCTGTCTTTGTATCTCCAAAGATAGCGTGTTCCAAATCATAAGTCTCAGAAATGTATGTTGAATTGAAGTGGATCCCTTGTTGATGGTTAAGGTCTTCAGAAATTCCTGTCTCCTTGGTTGACCATGATTTGCTAAGTATTATTTAGCAAAATAAAATGACCAATCTGAAGAATTTGGTTATTTGTTCAGACTCTTAATTAGAATCCATCTCTATAAATCTATCTGTCGATCCATATATGTATATATGTGTGTGCAGCCACTTACATAAGAAACAATTTGTTCCTTTTATAAATTTATATATATATATATATAATGGTAAAATATACAACAGTAAAATATTACAAAATATATGTACATAATATATATATATATATAGTTCTCATATATATGTATATATACACCTATGAGAGCAGCTACTAAAATGAAAAGTTAATTTTGTTTGAAGTTTCATATTCAAAAACATTTTTACCAGCATATTTCATTCTTTTGATGTAATTGGGGATCAGAATTTAATTTTTATATGCCTGGAATTTGTGGTGAGAATGTTGAGGTTCAAGATCAAAGTTCATTAAGGTGCCATTTGCTCTTCAAAGCTTTTCTATTCAAAGAAGCAAAAGAGCAGGACACAATAAAAATGAAAATAGAACATGGGGACAGCACTTTGATGGACAAATTGGCATACATATAGCTCTTGAACAACTGCTATGGTAAACAATTCTTGGCCTTGGCATCATAATTGAAGTTGATATTTCCCTCTTGTTTATTCTTTTTGTAAGTCTATGTACCAGGTTTGTTAAATTAGGCTGTAATTCTTTGATAATGTAGTGTCATCCTAATGGTTATGATCTTTTGCAAGACTCTTAACAGATTACAATGTGATAGGAGTGCTGGAGATTTACTAATGGTACTGAGGCAGGTGGAAATCAGCAGAAATTTATTATAGGAGAGGTGCTGACATTCTTGGCCAGCAGTAGAAGACACGTTGTAAGGATAAGGAATCAAGTACCAGTTAAACTTCCAGACTATTTTCTGGAAATAAAATGTACAGTTATTATCTTTTTAAAAAATGTCTTTCAAGTGAGTATATTTATTTAGTCTATTCCTCTTCTACTTCTCTTCATTCTCCTCCTCCTTCTGCTTCTCCTTCTCCTCCTTCTCTGTCTCCTTTTCTGTCTTCTTCTGTCATACTTGAGCTATAGGCAGACTAGAGGAATGGAAAGTAAAAAATCCTATTGGCCAACAAGCTGCATCATGCTATCAACACTTGAACTTTTTTTTTCTTTTGCTAGCTTTTTGCAAACCTGCCTTATCTGTTTCCAAAGGTTTTCTAATTTATTTTAAAATGTAGTTCTTAAATTAAATATTATTAAACCTTCATTTGTGATAAAATAGTACATCTTAAATAATATTGCAACTCACACTGAGTAGCCTGCTGTTTCTTAGATTTTCTTACACATAATAGGTAATTAAAATTTTTGTGCTAAATTGAATTGAATTTGCTTTTTCCAATAGCTAAACAGGACTCTTCAGGCCTACTATTAACAATGTAGGGAGGATTGCATGGAAGTATAAGCTATATCCAAATTGGGCGTGGTGCTTGCTAGGTTCCTCATAGTATTGGAAGAGATAGAAGCATTCCTGAAGATGAAAAATTGTACATATTTGTTTTATATTTCCTTGTCATGAGATATACTCAAATGATGCATTATTTGCCTGAATTTCAGTGGTGACTTTAATTAGTCAAAAATCATTTATTCAGACCTTACTAAATTCCAGGAACTATTCTGGACATAGTAATTACAAAAACAAAAAAGAAATGGTTCTTGCTTTTAATGAGGTTAGAGTCTATTGAGGGAGACAACTTGTACTTATACAAGTAAATATAATCAACACATATACATATATATATACATGGAGAAGAGATACATTATATAAGATATATATATATATATATACATACATACATATACAGAATAAATCAAAATAAATGCATAAAGATTAACTACAATGTAATTTGGAAAAGGGACCACTAGCTGTAGGGAGAATTAAGAAAAGCTTTGTGCAGAAAGTGAAGTATGAACTGTATCTTAAAGAAGGAGTGAAACTCAGAGGAGGTAGTGAGAAAGCAAATTAATGTTATGTACTAGGAAGATAGTTGAACAGTACATAGCCACAGAAATAGAATGCCAAAGTATTGAACATTGAGAAGACCATTTTGTCTGAACAATATGAGTAAGTGAAGAATAATATATAATCAGCCTGGAAAGAAGGTTACAGTCATGTTGTAAAGGCCTTTAAAACGCCAATTATAAAAATAATTTGATTTTAGAACCAAGACAGAGCTATTGGAGATTTTTGAGAAAGGAAGTGACATTGTTAGACCTTTGCTTATATAAAATGATTTGGTACCCAAATAGATTGGGTTGAAGAGGCATAAGACAGGAAGGATAATTAGAAAGTCAGTCACACAACCTCTTTTAAAGGACCAATTCAGAATAAGATACAGATCTTTTGACTTGAAGGTTTTTGTATATCTCATTAAATCACAACCCAGCAGATACTGAAGTGGCTTACTTAGGACACCATGAAACTTTCTAAGGAAATGGAAGTGGAATTGTCAATTTACATTTAACTATGTCAGAAATGATGGACTCTGACTGCTTCTGATCCATGCTGAAGCAAATAAACAAAACAAAAATGAACAAAAACAAAAAGCAAGAAAATGGGGACAATTTAAAATTATGAAGTAGTCCCTACATTGGCTGTTGAGAGGAAAGAGCTGATGGCTTGGTGAACCTATTAAAAGCAAAAGTAGTTGAGCTCTTACTCTCTTCCTTTGCTGCTCAAACTATCATCGAATAATGAAGCTTTGCAGTGAGAAATGGCAGCATACTGACTCTTCTCCACTGTTTTGCCATATTCATTTAATACCTAGGACACAGGACTCAACTACATTTGCTCTTATGTGGACCCCTAGTTCCCTCTCCTGTTTTATATAGGCCCTGTGCCTGTTTTCCAACAGATGTTTGCAGATGTTTGTTTCCAACTTTAACTCTATGATCATATGATCCTGAATATTCACGTGGAAATAGACACATCCAAGCTGACAGGAAACCTTGTGAATTTGAGAAGAAAAGAAATCTTGAGTACTTTAATCAGAAATGAGAGAGATAGCCTACCAAGGAGTTCCTGGAAATCATGCCAGTGCTTTCAGAGAAGATGTCCATCAACAGAGGATGGACACACAACTAATATTATACCAGCAGATATAAACTGGTTATTCATTGATGCAGAGCCAAGATAAATAAAACACCTAATTGTCAATCTCACAAACTGCTTTGTGTTTTGATGGTTGCAAGTATCACTTTTAAATGAAGTATAACACTGTTATCACTGTTGCTTATTTAGTATGTCTTAGGGGCATCTAGGTGATGTAGTGGAAAGAATGCTGGACCTGAAGTCAGGAAGACCTGAATTCAAACATGGTTTCAGACACGTGATTTTGGACAAGTCGATTATCTTTTATCTCTACACATTTCCTATTTGTTAAATGGGAATGGTTAAATCCAACCATTTTGGAGAGTAGTTTGGAACTATGCTCAAAAAGTTATCAAACTGTGCATACCCTTTGATCCAGCAGTGTTACTACTGGGATTATATCCCAAAGAGATTATAAAGAAGGAAAGGACTCTGTAAACGATATGTTTGTGCAGCCCTTTGTAGTGGTTAGAAACTGAAACTGAAATGGATGTCCATCAGTTGAGAATGGTTGAATAAATTGTGGTATATGAAAATTATGGAATATTACTGTTCTGTAAGAAATGACCAACAGGATAATTTCAGAAAGGCCTGAGAGATCTTACATGAACTGGATGCTGAGTGAAATGAGCAGGACCAGGAGATCATTATATACTTCAACAACAATACTAGATGATGACCAGTTCTGATGGATCAGGCCACCTCAGCAACGAGATCAACAAATCATTTCTTAATGGAGCAGTAATGAATGAACTAGTTTTGCCCAGAAAGAACTCTTGAGATGATAAAACCATTACATTGAATTCTAATCCTATATTTATGCATACCTGCATTTTGATTTCCTTCACAAGCTAATTGTACAATATTTCAGAGTCTGATTCTTTTTCTACAGCAAATAAATTTTGGTCAGGTATACTTATTGTGTATCTAATTTATATTTTAATATATTTAACATCTACTGGTCATCCTGCCTTCTAGGGGTAAGAGGTGAAAATTGAATAAGAGGTTGCAATTGTTAATGCTGTAAAGTTACCCATGTATATATCCTGTAAATAAAAGGCTATTAAATAAAAAAAAAAAAATGGGAATGGTTATACATCTACCTCCTCGGGCTATAGAGTGGGAAAATGGGATGACATTTTTAAAGAGCCTTGAAAAAGAATTGGAAATTTATTTATTCATTTATTTATTTTAATTTAATAGCCTTTTATTTACAGGATTTATACATGGGTAAGTTTACAGCATTAACAATTGCCAAACCTCTTGTTCCAATTTTTCACCTCTTACCCCCCACCCCTCCCTAGATGGCAGGATGACTCAGTAGATGTTAAATATATTAAAATATAACTTAGATACACAATAAGTATCATGACTAAAACATTATTTTGCTGTACAAAAAGAATCAGACTCTGAATTATTGTACAATTAGCTTGTGAAGGAAATCAAAATGCATGTGTGCATAATACAGGGATTGGGAATTTAATGTAATGGTTTTTAGTCATCTCCAGAGTTATTTTTCTGGGCATAGCTAGCTCAGTTCATTACTGCTCCATTAGAAATGATTTGGTTGATCTTGTTGCTGAGGATGGCCTGATCCATCAGAACTGGTCATCATCTAGTATTGTTGTTGAAGTATATAATGATCTCCTGGTCCTGCTCATTTCACTCAGCATCAGTTCGTGTAAGTCTCTCCAGGCCTTTCTGAAATCATCCTGTTGGTCATTTCTTACAGAACAGTAATATTCCATAATTTTCTATATACCACAATTTATTCAGCCATTCTCCAACTGATGGACATCCATTCAGTTTCCAGTTTCTAGCCACTACAAAAGGGCTGCCACAAACATTCGTGCACATACAGGTCCCTTTCCTTCTTTATAATCTCTTTGGGATATAATCCCAGTAGTAACACTGCTGGATCAAAGGGTATGCACAGTTTGATAACTTTTTGAGCATAGTTCCAAACTACTTCTCCAAAATGGTTGGACCTGTTCACAACTCCACCAACAATGCATCAATGTCCCAGTTTTCCGCATCCCTCCAACAATCATCATTATTTTTTCCTGTCATCTTAGCTAATCTGACAGGTGTGTAGTGGTATCTTAGAGTTGTCTTAATTTTCATTTCTCTGATTAATCAATGACTTGAGCATCTTTTCATATGACTAGAAATAGTTTCAATTTCTTCATCTGAGAATTGTCTGTTCATATCCTTTGACCATTTTTCAATTGAGAATGGCTTGATTTTTTATAAATTAGAGTTAATTCTCTATATATTTTGGAAATGAGGCCTTTATCAGAACCTTTGACTGTAAAATATTTTCCCAGTTTATTGCTTCCTTCTAATCTTGTCTGCATTAGTTTTGTTTGTACAAAAACTTTTCAGTTTGGTATAATCGAAATTTTCTATTTTGTGATCAGTAATGATCTCTAGTTCTGCTTTGTCATAAAGACCTTCCCTTCCACAGGTCTGAGAGGTAAACTATCCTATGTTCCGCTAATTTATTAATAATTTCATTCTTTTATGCCTAGGTCATGAACCCATTTTGACCTTATCTTGTGT
Source organism: Sarcophilus harrisii (assembly GCF_902635505.1). Lineage (NCBI taxonomy): Eukaryota > Metazoa > Chordata > Mammalia > Dasyuromorphia > Dasyuridae > Sarcophilus > Sarcophilus harrisii. Next base: position 563,183,512 of record NC_045427.1, on the reverse strand, counting down.
AGCATGTTAAGTATGGATCAATGCCTAGTTTCTGCCATATTAGTTTCCAATTTTCCCAGCAATTTTTATCAAACAGTAAGTTCTTATCCCAAAAGCTGGATCTTTGGTTTGTCAAAGACTAGGTTGCTATATTTGTTGACTGTTTTGTCCTTGAACCTAATCTATTCCACTGATCAACTAATCTATTCCTTAGCCAATACTAAATAGTTTTGGTAACTGCTGCTCTATAATATAATTTTAGATCTGGTACAGCTAAGCACCTTCATTTGATTTTTTTTTCATTAATTCCCTTGAAATTTTGACCTTTTGTTTTTCCAATGAATTTTGTTGTTATTTTTTCTAGGTCATTAAAATAGTTTTTGGGAGTCTAATTGGATATAGCGCAAATAAATTGATTAGTTTAGGTAATATTGTCATCTTTATTATATTTGCTCGCCCTATCCAAGAGCATTTAATATTTTTCCAATTGGTTAGATCAGACTTAATTTGTGTGAAAAGTGGTCTGTAATTTTGCTCATAAAGTTTCTGATTTTCCCTTGGCAGATAGATTCCAATATTTTATATTATCAGTAGTTACTTTAAATGGAATTTCTTTGTAACTCTGACTGTTGGATTTTGTTAGTGATATATAAGAATGCTGATGACTTATGGGTTTATTTTTATAACCAGCAACTTTGCTAAAGTTGTGGATTATTTCTAATAACTTTTAGCAGAATCTCTGGGGTTCTCTACATACCATTATGTCATCGGCAAAGAGTGATAATTTGGCTTCCTCATTGCCTATTCTTATTCCTTTAATCTTTTCTCAGCTCTTATTGCTATAGCTAGTGTTTCTAATACAATATTAAATAGTAACGGTGATAGTGGGCAACCTTGTTTCACTCCAGATCTTATTGGGAGAATTGGAAATTTATGACAATACTACCTAAATTAATTTAATTATATAGTGCCATACCAAGCAAACTCCCAAGAAATTATTTTACAGATCTAGAAAAAAAATAATAACAAAGTTCATCTGGAAGAACAAAAGGTCAAGAAGTTCAGGGGAATTGATGAAAAAAATGCAAATGAAGGTGGCCTTGCTGTACCAGATCTAAAATTATATTATAAAGCAGTGGTGATCAAAATCATTTGTCTCTGGTTAAGAAATAGAATAGTCTATCAGTGAATAGGTTATATTCACTGGACAAAATAATCAATAAGTATAGCAATGTAGTATTTGGCAAACCCAAAGATCCCAGCTTTTGGGATAAGAATTCACTATTTGACAAAAAGTGTTGGGAAAATTGGAAACTAATATGGCAGAAACTAGGCACTGACCCATACCTAACACCATATATTAAGATAAGGTCAAAATGAGTCCATGATTTAGACATAAAGAGTGATATTAGAAGAACATAGGATAGTTTACTTCTCAGATCTGTGGAGAAGTAAGGAATTTGTGACCAAAGAAGAGTTGGAACTCATTATTGAACACAAAATAGATAAGTTTGAGTATATTAAGTTGAAAAGTTTTTGTAACCAACAAAACTGAGGAAGACAAGGTTAGAAGGGAAGCAATAAACTGGGGAAAAATTTTATGTTGAAGGGGTCTAATAAAGGCCTTATTTCTAAAAAAAATATATAGAGAATTGGCTCATTAATAAGAATTCAAGTCATTCTCCAATTGATAAATGATCAAAGGATCATTTTCAGATGAAAAAATTAAAATCATGTTTAGTCATACAAAAAGATGCTCTAAATCACTATTGATCAGAGAAGTGCAAATTAAGACAACTCTGAGATAGCACTACACACCTCTCAGATTGGCTAAGATGATAGGAAAAGATAATATTGAATCTTGGAGAGGATGTCGGAGAACTGTGACTGCAAAACAATTGAACACCAACTTTTCAAAAATTGTTTTTTTTTCTGTTTTTTGTGTACATTAACATTTTAAACACACATTTCTTTGTGAATCATATTGTGAGAGAAAAATCAGAACAAAAGGGAAAAATCATGACAGAAGAAAACAACACCATCAACAAAGAGAACACAGTATGTGTTGATTTACATTCAATCTTCATAGTTCTCTTGCTGGATGCAGATGGCATTTTCTATCCAAAGTTCATTGCAATTGCCTTGGATCACTGCCATTCTTTCATAATTGAGCACTGCACAATGTTGCTGTTACTGTGTACAATGTATTCCTTGTTCTGCTTTTGATCAGCATCAGTTCATGTAAATCTTTCCAGTCCTTTCTAAAATCAGCTTATTCATCATTTTTATAGAACAATAATATTCTATTACCTTCATATAACACAACATATTCAGCCATTTCCCAATTGATGGGCATGTATTCATTTTCCATTTTTTTTTGCCAACATGAAAAAGCTGCTATAAACACTTTTTTGTAATGTGAATCTTTTTTCCTTCTTTCTAACTTCTTTGGAATGTAGTATTGAATTCCAAATATTGGGACCCAGTATTGGTCAAAGGGCATGTACAATTTTATAGCCTTTGGGGCCTATGTCTGGGTCCAAAAGAGATGGGTACCCACATGGCATAAAGTGTGTGCACAGTACCTAGATCCTCTTGGGTCTAACAGTAGTACCTTAAAATTAGAATAGGAACATGGAATGATTTTCTTTGAAAGCAATCTGGTGCACCCTTTATGTTTTTTAAAAAAGGAAACAGAATGGCAGAAAGATGAAATAATAACATCAGTAATAAACAACATCATTAGATTTCTGACCCCCAAATTAGCACTCTTTTCATTATGCAACACATTTAATATTTGATAAAATAATTTTGTTTTTAGTTAATTTTATTATTTGCTAGATATAGATATACTATAATTATTGATTCTCTTCTTATTAATTTGGGTTTCCTCATGCTTTGTTTTCCTTTCTCTGCTCATTTTCTATTTTCTTTCCTTTCAATCTCCACTCCAATTGCTTTGTTTACATTGATGCTATGCAGATAAGTTTTAAATATTCTTCCTTCCTGTCTCCTCTCAGCTCCTCATTATAAAAACTTTGATTATAGTATCCTAAAATATGTTATTTGAATGAACACCTTCATCCAGTCTTACTACATGTTAGCCCTTTGGTAATTATAAATTAGAAAAATATATAAAACTGCACAAAAGGATATACAGAGGTTGCTGTGAACACCCCATTCATAAATTTCCGTCTCTTAAATTCACTGTAGCTCTTTTCTCTTAAACTGATTTTTTGAATTGTTTAATTGATATTTTTTCAAAATTTTCAAAAACTTCAAAAAATATGCCAGGATAATTTTTCAACATTGATCCCTTGTAAAACCTTGTTTTCCAGTCCCCTCACTTCACCCCCCAATCCCCCCTCTCCTAGATGGCAAGTAATCCAATATATGTTAATGATGGTAAAATATATGTAAATCAAATATAGGTATACATATTTATACAATCATCTTGCTGCACAAGAAAAATCAGGTCAAAAAGAAAGAAAAATGACAAAGAAAATAAAATTCAAGCAAACAATACGAAAAGAAGTGAAAATGCTATGTTATGATACACACTAGTTCACACAATCCTCTCTCTGGGTGTAAATGGCTCTCATCACCACAAGATCATTGGAAATGGCCTGAATCATGTCATTATTGAGAAGAGCCACATCCATCAGAATTAATCATTGTATAATCATCTTTCTGTTGCCATTTACAATGATCTCCTGGTTCTGTTCATTTCACTTAGCATCAGTTCCTGTAAGTCTCTTAAGGCCTCTCTGTTGATCATTGAACTGATTTTTGAACTTCATTTAAATATTTTATCCATATTTATTCATTCATCCTTATCTTTGGATCTCTTTCTACCAGCTTCTAGTTTTTTTTTTTTTTTTTTTTTTTTCAAGGACAGGAGCTTAAATTGAACATCATTGTCATGACATAGCTCACTTAAGTGGAAAAGAAACTTGGGAGATTGGAGTCCAGCCCCACCAGCTGGGCCTGACCAAGTCTTTACTGAAGCAATCTCTGCTTGAGATAATTCTTCTAAAGACACTCAGGAATCTTCTTCTAAAGACACCCAGGAAGCAATTTTCATGATATCTCATAAGGGATATTACAAAAGTACAGAAAAAATGATAAATGATGCTTTTGTTACCACCACCACCAGCAACACACACAAAAAAGGTAGCTATCAAAATCTATTCAAGCACATACCTAATTTTTCATCTTACCAAATCACAAAAAGAGTTTAGGCAAACAACAGCTACATTCTTATTGAAAATATAAGAAGGGAAAAGAGGAAACCTTTCATAAAGTGCTTTTTCAATAGCCTTTTATTTACAGGTTAAATGTATGGGTAACTTTACAGCATTGACAATTGCCAAACCTCTTGTTCCAATTTTTCCCCTCCTTCCCTTCACCCTCCTCCCCCAGATGGCAGAATGACAAGTAGATGTTAAATATATATGTATGTGTATATATATATATATATATATATATATATATATATATATATATTATTATGGTAACTTTTTATCGACAGAACCCATGCCAGGGTAATTTTTTTTACAGCATTATCCCTTGCACTCACTTCTGTTCCGATTTTTCCCTCCCACCCTCCACCCCTCCCCTAGATGGCAAGCAGTCCTATATATGTTGAATATGTCGTAGTATATCCTAGATACAATGTATGTGTGCAGATCTAAACCGTTTTCTTGTTGCACAGGGAGAATTGAATTCAGAAGGTAAAAATAACCCAGGAAGAAAAACAAAAATGCAAACAGTTTACATTCATTTCCCAGTGTTTTTTTCTTTGGGTGTAGTTGCTTCTGTAGATCTCTTTGTCAAAGAAATCCACTTCCATCAGATTATATCTTCATACAGTATTGTTGTTGACATATATAATGATCTCTTGGTTCTGCTCATTTCACTTAGCATCAGTTCATGTAATTTTCTCCAAGCCTCTCTGTATTCATCCTGCTGGTCATTTCTTACAGAACAATAATATTCCATAACATTCATATACCACAATTTACCCAACCATTCTCCAATTGATGGGCATCCATTCATTTTCCAGTTTCTAGCCACTACAAACAGGGCTGCCACAAACATTTTGGCACAAACTGGTCCCTTTCCTTTCTTTAGTATCTCCTTAGGGTATAAGCCCAGTAGAAACACTGCTGGATCAAAGGGTATGAACAGTTTGATAACTTTTTGGGCATAGTTTCAGATTGCTCTCCAGAATGGTTGGATTCGTTCACAAGTCCACCAACAATGTATCAGTGTCCCAGTTTTCCTGCATCCCCTCTAACAATCATCATTATTTTTTCTGTCATCTTAGCCAATCTGACAGGCGTGTAGTGGTATCTCAGAGTTGTCTTAATTTGCATTTCTCTGATTAATAATGATTTGGAACACTCTTTCATATGAGTGGTAATAATTTCGATTTTATCATCCGAAAATTATCTATTCATATCCTTTGACCATTTTTCAATTAGAGAATGGCTTGGTTTCTTATAAATTAGAGTCAGTTCTCTATATATTTTGGAAATGAGGCCTTTATCAGAACCTTTAGATGTTAAATATATTAAAGTATATATTAGATACACAATAAGTATACATGACCAAACCGTTATTTTGATGTACAAAAAGAATCAGATTGTGACATATTGTACAATTAGTCTGTAAAGGAAATCAAAAATGCAGGTGGGGAAAAGTATAGGGATTGGGAATTCAATGTAATGGTTCTTAGTTATCTCCCAGAGTTCTTTTGCTGGGTGTAGTTGGTTCAGTTCATTACTGCTCCATTGGAAATGATTTGGTTGATCTCATTGCTGAGGATGGCCAGGTCCATCAGAACTGGTCATCATATAGTATTGTTGTTGAAGTACATAATGATCTCCTGGCCCTGCTCATTTCACTCAGCATCAGTTCGTGTAAGTCTCTCCAGGCCTTTCTGAAATCATCCTGCTGGTCGTTTCTTACCAAGCAATAATATTCCATATTATTCATATACCGCAATTTATTCAGCCATTCTCCAATTGATGGGGATCCACTCAGTTTCCAGTTTCTGGCCACTATGAAGAGGGCTGCGGCAAACATTCGTGCACATATAGATCCCTTCCCCTTCTTTATGATCTCTTTGGGATATAAGCCATAAAGTGCTTTTTCATGATAGAATATTTCATTACAATCTCACCATTAATTAAGGGGCATTAAAATATCAGACCCTCTTTTTTAAATCACATTATTTCAAGAGACATTTTGACTTGGTAAAGCAAAATGTATTCTTTATATATATATATTTGGAGGGAGGTAATCATGGTTAAGAGACTTGCCTAGGGGTGCACATGCCTAGCAACTGTCAAGTATCTGTGGCCAGATTTGAGCTCATGTCTTCTTGACTGCAGGATCAATGGTCTATCCATTGTACCACTTAGCTATTCCAGCAAATTATAATCTTAAAAGCTGTCCTCAAATCTTGAGTCTTTCATGGATTTGCAAAAATTATACAAGATTTTAAAACATGTACAGTATGGAATTAATTTCTTTAAATGACTCACTGAACATTAACATTAAGTAGTGTTTTAGAAAAGGAGAGAGTAAATAAAAATTAGGGGTGGAAGAAATAAAGTTAAATGGGCACTCACCAAATATGTTCAATGATATAGAAGATGTCTTGTGTAAGGATCAAACAAAAGAAAGATTTCTGGCAGTGGGATAGATAGAGCACTAGGTAGAATCAGAAAGACATAATTGTGAATTGTGCCTCAGAGTGTAGTTGTGTGACCCTTTGCAAAGCATTTACTCTCTGCTCATATCTGTAACATGGAGATAATAATAATACCTATCACTTGGGTTTGTAATGGGAATCTAATGAACTGACAAATGTAATGTGCTTTATAAAACTGAAAGATGTATACGTGTGTGTGTGTGTGTGTGTGTGTGTGTGTGTGTGTTCTTTTCTGTTTCTTGCTCATTTTCTTTTCTTTTTTTGGTGGAGTTGTGAGGCTATTGCCAAGCTTTTAAAATCAATCTGCTCTTGAGGCACTAGGGATGCTGTCCCAAGATTCTTGTGCTGCTTTAGGGCACTTTTGAGTTTTGGCTTTTCCTAAAGTCCTTCCAAGCTATCTTGAGTTGGAAAATTGTTTCATTCATCTCTTTGTCAGTTCTGCCATTCCAGAATCTGTTCAGGGGCTTGATTCCATGTTGTTTCTGAGAGAAATTGGGTAGAACTGAAGCAGCTTCCTGCTTCTTTTCCCCAACTTGGTTTCACCTTCTAAAATGATAGTGTGTCTTTGACTTACACTCATTTTTTGTAACATTTTGTAACTAAATAATACTAATAAGGCACTTTCTACTTAGATGCTTTTCTTGATAATGTAAATGTCACCTGTAAATAGGAATGTTTTATTTCATCAAGTTAAAGTCAAAGTTAGATTTTGATATATTTAATATGGGTAATTATGGATCCCTTCTTTTTGCAAGTATATATATGCTCTCACATTTTTAAAATCTCTTTTCTCACTTTCTATAATCTCCCACCAGGAATCTCTATTCCTATGATTGTCATGATGTTCTGCAAATGACTCTTAAATATCTGATCCTGATGTCTCCTCTGAATTTTTCATTTCCAACTTGCTGACCAACAGATACATTGGAATCTGTGTTCTGTATCTTAAAGTCAACATGTTAAAAAATGGGTTACTTAATTCTGTCCTAAACTGGACCCTTCTTCAAACTTCCCTGGTTATTGATAGCATTTTAGCATCATAAGGTTGTCACTAAAGTTTAAACTTTGGTATCCTCTTATACTCCCTTCTACCTTACCTTTCACATCTAATCATTTGCCTCTCCTATATATTTTACCTACAAATATTCTCTTTCTTTTACATTCACACTCCCATCTTTTCTTTTCAGTACCCAACACTAATGCATTATTGGTGGAATTGTGAAATGATCCAATCATTCTGGAGAGCAATTTAGAACTATGCCCTAAAGGATTATAAAACTGTGCATATTCTTTGGCCCAGTAGCGTCACTACTGGGTCTATTTTCCAAGGAAATCATAAAGGGAAAGAAAGTACCCACATTTGCAAAGATATTTGAAGCAGTTCTTTTTGTGATGGGAAAGAATTGGAAAATGAATAGATGCCCATCAACTGAGGAATGTGTGAATAAATTGTGCTGTATGAAGGTAACACAATACTATTCTTCATAAAAAATGATGAACAAGCTGATTCTAGAAAAAGCTGCAAAGATTTGCAGGAACTGATGCTGAACAGAACCAGGAATACATTGTACCCAGTAACAGCAACATTTTTATAATACTATGAAGACTTGCTTCTTCTCAATGGTTCAGAAAAAATAATCCCAAAAAACTTTGGATAGAAATTGCTATTGGCATCCAGCAAAAGAACTAAAGATATTGAATGTAAATCAACACATGCTATGTTCATTTCTTTTTCTGTTTTTTTCTCTCCTGTGGTTTTTCACTTTTATTCTGATTTTTCTCTCCCAATGTGATTCATAAAGAAATATGTATTTAAAAAGTTAATATATATAAAACCAAAAAATAAAAATATAATCTTTTCAGTACCTGTCTTTTTCCTCTAGTCAGTGTAATACTTCAATTCATGATTTATTAAATGCCTATCACGCGAGAAGAATTATAAAAGGCACTGAGCATACCAAGACACAATATTAATTTCCCTATCAACAAAGAGTTTGTTTTATTGGGATGCTACTACATATATACATATGTAACTTAAAATATGAAAACCAGGTAGAGGAGAGACATTAATAATTGTAAAATTCAGGACAGATTTCTTGTAAGAAATGTTTTTCAGTTTAATTTAACATTCTTCCTAAAAGGAGTATCAGCTCTCTCTCTCTCTCTCTCTTTTTTTAATTTAACCCATTACTCCTTCATTTCTCCATGAAAAGAAGTTTGTCTCTTCTTTAAAATCCTTCCTGTGGTTCCTCTTACTCCCTGAAGTTTTTTTTTCCTTATTCTAATATATTTGATATATACATATTATCCTCCTTGGCTACATTCATCTTTATGCATACATCCATTCAGCTGAAAGTGATCTTTCCTCCCCTCATTTCTCTCAACATTTTATCTGAACCTCTCATTTGAACTTAAAACAGTCAAATTTGTATTTAATCAATTTATTTAATTCATGCAATTAATTTGATACATTTATTATATATATATACATATATATCTTATTCTTTCTGCCTTTTATAATTTAAATTATTTTAAGGCATCTTTATAGCTTTCTGAGGTAGTTACATGGAGCAAGTAGTTAAAGCTCCTGATTCTAGCAAGTCAAGAAATACCAAGTTCAAATCTGGCCTCAAATTCTTGCCAGCTGTGTGACCCTGGGAAACCACTTACTTTTTTCTTTGGCTCAGTTTCCTTATCTGTAAGATGAGGAGAATAACAGCATTTGTAAGAATCAAATATTTGTAAAGCTCAAGGCTTGTAACATATTAAGTGCCATATAAGTGCTTAATCCACTTTCCCCCCTTTATCTTTTTTCTATTGATTTCCAATCCCTATCTCAGTACTTATGGTATACTATGAGCTTAATACTGATATAAATTAAACCAAATTGAATTTTAAAAATTGGACTAGTAGCAAAGCTACAATTGTTTTCTAAATATCTGTTAAAGGAAGAATAGTTATAAATGAATGTTTTCCCTCCAGAACATTCCCTTTTAAATGATGTATGTTGAAAGAATCAGGACATGGGTAAGCTTTTTAAGTATGGCATCATTTTAAAGATTAGCTATTTATGAAGAGAAATCTACTTATATCTGCTACACCCAGGTAGTAACAGCTTTACTAAACAAGGTTAAGAAAGAGAGAGTGCTGACACCAGGGAACAATTTTTTCTACCTAGCCCTCAAACAGATCAAATAGATTGCAGCAGGAAGGCTTATATCCATAACTCCCTTCCTTTATAAGTCATGTTAAGTTCTTATTCCTTATGCAGATGAAGTGTGCTATATTATAAAGTATTTTTCTTTACAAATCTAACTGGTAAAGGTACCCAAAGGCCAATATCTTCTTGTTTCTGCTGGGAGCAACTCATCCAAGTCTTAATCTATTGTCAAAACTAGGGAATAAAATCCAAAATCTATTGAAAGGTCTCTACAATCTAGTGCCAACCTACAATCCATTTTTACTTTACACTAATCTGTGATCCAAACAAATGGTAATAATTTCTGTTCTCTGAACTTGACACTCTATATCTTGTTTCTGATTTTATATATGCCCCCCTGCCCCCCAATAATGTGGATTAGAGTGCTAGGCTTGAAGTCAAGGAGACTCATTTTCCTGAGTTCAAAGCTGACTTCAGAGACTTATAATCTGGATGATTTGAGGACAGTCACTTAACCCTATTTACTTCTGTTTCCTCATCTATAAAATGAATCAGAGAAGGAAATGGCAAAGCACTTTAGTATCTGTGTCAGGAAAACTCCAAATGGAGTCATGAAGAATTGAACATGCTTAAAAAATGACAGAACTCATGTCAATTAATAGTGTTGCTCTGCTGTCTCCAAGGGGAAAATATTACTTTATAATTTAAAGTCCTACCCAATATGGTACCAACTTCCCTCTCTATTCTTATTTCATATTGCTCCCCTTCATGCAATCTCCATTGTAGTCAATGATACTTTTGTTGAACTCAGCATTCTAAGTCCTGCTTCCCTGTATATTCAAGAATGTGACCCAAATTTAGTATTCTTCCCCCTCTCTGTTTTTCATAGTCTCCATCTTTATTTAAGTCCAGGGGCTGCCTATTCTGTAAAGACTTAAGACTTTTAGTTGTTAATCCTAGACAATCCTATTTAATCAATCCTAGTCTAAACTTTGATTACTACACAACCTCCTACCCTTCTTGCCTTTTCATTGTTCAGTTATTTCTGCCTTTTCTTTAAAAAGATACTGGAGGAGTTATCCATTTCCTGCTCATCTTCCAGATAAGGAAATCAAGGCAAACTGTTAAGTAATTTGCCTGATGTCAGACGCCTACTAAGTATCTGAAGTCAGATTTGGATTCAGAAGGATAAATCTTCCTGACCCAATGTACCAACTATCTGTATCTTAGATTATGCTTATTTGGGTTTCTTTAGTTTTCATCTGCCTCCCAGTGTGATAGCAATAGTGCCTCCCAGAGACAGGGACTATTTTTGAATGTATATGTGTATGCCCTCAAAAACCTAGGAAGGTACCCAGTAAAGAGATACTTAATAAAAATATGATGGATTGAATTAAACCTAATCACAAGGATGCCCTTGGGTAAATTAGGGTCTAAAGCCTATGTTAGCTCTTGGCAGTGTTTAAACCAATTCTAAATTTCTATTAAGTTAAAGACATTAATTGGTGAAGTTGAACACTTTCAGTACTTTATGAAATTTGTTCTTTTTCATTTTACACAAAGATACTCCCTCCTAAAAGGACGGAGAGAATGTCTTTTAAATATTTGGAAATGGCCTCTTGCTCTCTTTTCTTGGAAGCTTCTCCTTAGGTAGATGTCAGAAAGATATCTAATTAGTCTAAGTTTATATATGAATCTCTGTTGGATTCTAGAGAATTGGGGAAATAGTGTTATTTGCATAGAGTTCTGATTTACATTTGCTTAAGCAAGTTTTCTTGAAAAAGAATCTCACATCTTAATTAAAAGAGAAATGGAATTTGTAGAAATAACTATCAGAATTGTGCCTTTTGTCTTTTCAACTATCAGTGTGTGAAAGTAGTGTGAAAAAGTACTGAATTGGATAAGAAAGGTTTGTTCTTGACTTTGTAAATAACTATTTATGTATTCTTTGGCATCTCCCTGGGTTTCAGTTTTCTGATTTCTAAAATGAAGACATTAGATTCAATTATCTCTATGGTTCCTTCAATTTTGTAAATTTATAATTTTAGATATTTTCTTCTTGAATTTTAGAATACTGATTTCCTCTAGTTTATTGGCATAGAAGTATAGTTACAGATATTTTTTTTCAATTTAAAAAAGGGATCGAATCTTAATTCTTTCTCAAAATATTTTAAAATAATTATGCATCTTTGAAGATTTTTTTTTGATGTAGTTAAAATGATGTCCAGAAAAAAAAAATTAACAATCTCTATAGAATAGGACAGGGCAGCTGTTTTAACAGCTGGAAAACCCAGTTATCAGATAGCCTAAGGAGGGAAAAAGCTATAGACTGCTGACCCCAGGAGAAAAAAGTGTACATGCACAAATTGAATCTAAATTTCTGCAAAATCTTTTTTTTTTTTTTTCCTAAAAGGCTTTCTCCTTAATGGATTATAAATACATGCTATCTAAAAATTTGTTGTTAGGTTATGGAGATAGCTCCAGTTTGTGAACATTCTTAATATGTGGAAGAATCTCAGAACAAAAGAAAAGCATATATTGGTTAATTCTCATCACTTCTTTGAGCAAGACTGAATATTACTCAACTTATCAGGTGTGATAAAGAAAGAGATGTTGTGATTCAGTGAAGCATTCTGCACAATTCAATTTAATGAACATTTAATGATTATCTACTCAGTAAAGCATTATTCCAGCAATGAAGAAGGTATTGTCTTTGCCTTAATGGAATGTGCAATTTGGTGAAAGAGTTGTCAGAAACCAAATAAATGTGATATGACAAGAGATGCTAAACAAAGATGCTTTATCTTAAACCCAGAGTTCTATGAACATTCAAAAGGAGATCTTTCAATAAGCAATGACACACTCTGGATGCTCCTGTGCATATTTGGGCTATACTATTCCGGAAAATATAGTTTTGCTCTCCTACAGTAACTATATCATACCTTTTTTATTTAAGGGTAGGATAGAGGGAACTGTGGAAAAAAGAGTAGGTAAATAAAACTTCTCTTACATATTTTGAAGTAAATTGAATGAATAGATAGAACTTAGGTTTTATTTTCTTACAAAGGGGGAGTTATTAAAGGTATTTTCTAGCAAGAAGCAAATAAAGTGACATAAAATTACAGGATTAGTACCAGATTTTACTCTAATAAGAGTGTTCAGACAAACCTAGAGTATTTTTTCATGAAACTCTTCTAATTGTTGGAGAGAATACCAATGTAAAAGCAGCACAAGAGTTTATGAGGAGCATTATTTTTCGTCCTAAAATAAATAGTTCTAGATTTTCTTTGGGCTTGATTAGACTAGAGAAAAGAACATTTTTTCAGGTATACAGAGGCTTCTCAACATATTCCATTTTTCTCATTAGAGAATTTGCCCTTGGATGAGATTGGGCCCAAGTAAATATATCTTACTCCTCATGAATCTTGTTATATCTTATCCATATAATTTGCATGATTTCGCTTTTATATTTTGTTAGGTAAATAGATTTGCACACTATTCACTATTTGTAATGATCTTTGCTTTGACCTGCATTTTGTGGGGAAGCATCAAGATGTGAGATGTAAGCTTGAATTACTTCATTCTTTGAAAGAGATTAAGAGATAACAACCATTAACAGATACTGTCTAGGAAAAGCAGTTTAATATTCTGAATATGTGGTTCCCTAAACTCAATATTATTTTAAAAATCATATAGGAAAAATATTCTAGTCCTCTATCCCATTCAGTCAGAGGATAACAGCTTCCAGTCTCACAGACTTTTGTCCTGCTTCCTCAAGGCAAGAATCAGTCTTTTTAGAGAGGATTTGAAAAAGACTCAAGAAGTATCTGTCCTGGGGCATCTAGGTAGTGCAGTGGATAGAGCACCAGCCCTGAAGTCAGGAAGATCTGAGTTCAAATCTGGCCTCAGACACTTAACACTTCCTAAGGTCATAAGTGAACATACATAAGCTACATGGGTAGTACTCACACCTTATATAATGATATGAAAAATAAGATCTCCTCTTTCTATGTAAGTAGATGGTGTTTTTCATCATGTCTTTTTTTTTTTTTGACAATTAAAGTCTGCCAAACTTCATATTTTAAGTCTTTTTTTTAATTAAAGCTTTTTATTTGCAAAACATATGCATGGGTAATTTTTCAACATTGACCCTTGCAAAATCTTCTGTTCCAAAATTTCTCCTCCTTCCTCCCACCCTCTCCCCTAGGTGACAGGTAGTCTAATACATTAAATATGTGAAAATATAGGTTAAATCCAATATATGTATACATATTTATACAGTTATCTTTCTGCTCAAGAAAAAATCAGATCAAGAAGGAAGAAAATAACTGCAAAAGAAAACAAAATGAAAGCAAACAACAACACGGAGAGAGAATGCTATGTTGTGGTCCACACTTAATTCCCACGGTCCTCTCTCTGGGTGTAGATGGCTCTCTTTATCACTGAACAAGTGAAACTGGTTTGAATCATCTCATTATTGAAGAGAGCAATATCCATCAGAATTGATTGCCATATAGTCTTGTTGTTGCCATGTATAATTCATCATTAAGTCTTTCAGAATTTTCTTTGCATCATTTTGTTGCTCAGAACACCTACATCATTTACAATTGATCATCTTACAATATTTTTGTTATTAATATAGAATGCTCTCTTGGTTTGGTTCATTTCATTTTGCTCAGTTCATGTAAGTCTTTTCAGGTTTTTCTGAGAGCATCCTGCTTGTCCTTTTTTATTACAAAATGAGATTTGATCTATCATGTAGGCAATTTTTTTTTAGCCATTCCTCAATTGATGGACATCACTTTCATTTCCATTTATTTGTCACTACAAAAAGTGTTGCTCTAAATATTTTTGTACATATAAGTTCTTTTGACCCACATGTGCAAAAATGTGTGCAGCAGCCTCTTTTTTTTGTGATTGCAAAGAATCGGAAAATGAGTAGATGCCCGTCAATTGGGGAATGGCTGAATAAATTTTGGTTTATGAAGGTAATGGAATATTATTGTTCTATAAAAAATGAAGAACAAGCTGATTTTAAAAAGACTTGGAAAGATTTACATAAACTGATGCTGAGAAAAACAAGCAGAACAGGAATATATTGTACACAGTTACAGCAAGAATGTGTGATGATCAACTTTGAAAGATTTGATTCTTAGTGGTTCAGTGATCCAAGATGACCTTCCTAAACTTTGGACAGAAAATGCCATCTGCATCCAGAAAAAGAACTATGGAGATTGGATGTAAATAATGCATGGCATGATATGTTCACTTTTTTTTTCTGTTTTTTTTCCCCTCTCTCTCATGTTTTTTCCCGCTTGTTCTGGTTTTTCTCTCCCAATATGATTCATAAAGCAATGCGTATTTTTAAAAATTAAATAAATAAATAAAACAAAAACATAGGTTTTTTTCCTTTTTAAAATCTCTTTGGAATATATGTCTAGTTGTGGTATTGCTCGGTCAAATGGTATTCATAGTTTTATAGCCTCTTTGGGCATAGTTCCAAATTGCCCTAAAAATGACTAAATTAGTAGGCCATTTCAACAACATTGCATTAGTGTCCTAACTTTTTCTATATCCCCTCCAACAATTATCATTTTTCCTTTTCTACCATATTAGACAACCTGATACGTGTGAAGTTACTACCTCAGTATTCTTTTAATTTGCATTTTTCTTTTTTTTTTTTTTTTTTATACATGACCAAAACGTTATTTTGCTGTACAAAAAGAATCAGACTCTGAAATATTGTACAATTAGCTTGTGAAGGAAATCAAAAATGCAGGTGGCCATAAATATAGGGATTGGGAATTCAATGTAATGGTTTTTAGTCATCTCCCAGAGTTCTTTCTCTGGTAGCTGGTTCAGTTCATTACTACTCCATTAGAAATGATTTGGTTGATCTCGTTGCTGAGGATGGCCAGGTCCATCAGAACTGGTCATCATATAGTATTGTTGTTGAAGTACATAATGATCTCCTGGTCCTGCTCATTTCACCCAGCATCAGTTCGTGTAAGTCTCTCCATGCCTTTCTGAAATCATCCTGTTGGTCATTTCTTACAGAACAATAATATTCCATAATATTCATATACCACAATTTATTCAGCCATTCTCCAACTGATGGGCATCCATTCAGTTTCCAGTTTCTAGCCACTACAAAAAGGGCTGCCACAAACATTCGTGCACATACAGGTACCTTTCCCTTTATAATCTCTTTGGGATATAAGCCCAGTAGTAACACTGCTGGATCAAAGGGTATGCACAGTTTGATAACATTTTGAGCATAGTTCCAAACTACTCTCCAGAATGGTTGGATTCATTCACAATTCTACCAACAATGCATCAATGTCCCAGTTTTCCCACATCCACTCCAACAATTATCAGTATTTTTTCCTGTCATCTTAGCCAATCTGACAGGTATGTACTGGTATCTTAGAGTTGTCTTAATTTGAATTTCTCTGATTAATAATGACTTGGAGCATCTTTTCATATGACTAGAAATAGTTTCAATTTCTTCTTCTGAGAATTCTCTGAGCCATAGGACTTGAAAACTCTCAGGAATCATTGGATTCTCTGAGACATAGGACTTGAAAACCCTCAGGAATCATTGGATTCTCTGAGCCATAGGACTTGAAAACTCTCAGGAATCATTGGATTCTCTGAGACATAGGACTTGAAAACCCTCAGGAATCATTGGATTCATCTGAGACATAGGACTTGAAAACCCTCAGGAATCATTGGATTCTCTGAGCCATAGGACTTGAAAACTCTCAAGAATCATTGGATTCTCTGAGCCATAGGACTTGAAAACCCTCAGGAATCATTGGATTCTCTGAGCCATAGGACTTAAAACCCTCAGGAATCATTGGATTCTCTGAGCCATAGGACTTGAAAACTCTCAAGAATCATTGGATTCTCTGAGCCATAGGACTTGAAAACCCTCAGGAATCATTGGATTCTCTGAGCCATAGGACTTGAAAACTCTCAGGAATCATTGGATTCTCTGAGACATAGGACTTGAAAACCCTCAGGAATCATTGGATTCATCTGAGACATAGGACTTGAAAACCCTCAGGAATCATTGGATTCTCTGAGCCATAGGACTTGAAAACTCTCAAGAATCATTGGATTCTCTGAGCCATAGGATTGAAAACCCTCAGGAATCATTGGATTCTCTGAGGCATAGGATTTGAAAACTCTCAGGAATCATTGGATTTCTCTGAGACATAGGACTTGAAAACCCTCAGGAATCATTGGATTCTCTGAGACATAGGACTTGAAAACTCTCAGGAATCATTGGATTCTCTGAGACATAGGACTTGAAAACTCTCAGGAATCATTGGATTCTCTGAGAAATGATAAGACTGTTACAACACTTCAAAATCTGCTGGAATCATTGGATTCTAACACATAAAAGACTTTTCAGGACTTCAAAAACTCAGGGGATCATTGGATTCCCTGACATGTGAAACAATGGACAATAGATTGGTTTTGGACTATCTCTTGGCTGCTGAAGAAGGTGTATGTGTGACTGTTGTTTACATACCACCTTCTAGGACTTCTGGTGATCTTTTCCAACACATGTTGATTTATATTGTTTGCTATTCCGCTACTTGTGTGTAAAATTCATGTTTGTTACACCACATCGAGCCTGCACTGACTGAGGGGAGGGTCATCCCTAATAGCCTCTGCGTTATTGCTATGTGCTTGTGTAATACCTCCCATGCTGATGGGTTTGTGCATATAAGACCCTTCAGCCCAGAAACCGCTAGCAACCTCCATTTCCCTTTGGTGCTTTTCATCTCCCTTCCTGAGATGTCAGGGAGGGCGTGATCATCTCCTTTTAGTGCTTTCACTGCCTTTCCTGAGAAGTCAGGGAGGCTGTGATCACCTCCTTTTCGGTGCTTTCACCTCCTTCCCTGAGAAGTTAGGGAGGCTGTGATCACCTCCCTTGAGGCTCTGACCTCCTGAGGAGTCAGGGATGGCATGACCACCGGTGTTCTAAAATAAAAGAAAGCGGGAAATGTAATGGGCTGAGGTTTGAGCTGATGCACTGAGGTCCCAAGTACATGAGGCTAGATAGTAATTGGGCTATACTCTATTAATATACATGATTGGATTAAGAATGGTCCCTGCCCACTCTCCTTGCAAGTCCTGATGTGTTGTATAGGAAATGACGATTTTGGTGGGTGGAGGCAGAGAGGGAAGAAGACAAGCTGGGAGAGATTGGGCTGAGTTCGAGACTCCGAGCTGCTGGTTGTGTGGCTGCTGGTCGAGCTAGCTTCTGGACTCAGCTGCACACATTGCTATCGCCGATTCTCTTCCACCTCCGATCCTTCTTCACTGAGAATAAAGACTGACGATTTTCCCTAACCTGAATTCCTGTCTCGTGCTGATCTTAAAATACACAATCTTAACACCATCAGAACTGGTCATCATATAGTATTGTTGTTGAAGTACATAATGATCTCCTGGTCCTGCTCATTTCACTCAGCATCAGTTCGTGTAAGTCTCTCCATGCCTTTCTGAAATCATCCTGTTGGTCATTTCTTACAGAACAATAATATTCCATAATATTCATATACCACAATTTATTCAGCCATTCTCCAACTGATGGGCATCCATTCAGTTTCCAGTTTCTAGCCACTACAAAAGGGCTGCCACAAACATTCGTGCACATACAGGTACCTTTCCTTTATAATCTCTTTGGGATATAAGCCCAGTAGTAACACTGCTGGATCAAAGGGTATGCACAGTTTGATAACATTTTGAGCATAGTTCCAAACTACTCTCCAGAATGGTTGGATTCATTCACAATTCTACCAACAATGCATCAATGTCCCAGTTTTCCCACATCCACTCCAACAATTATCAGTATTTTTTCCTGTCATCTTAGCCAATCTGACAGGTATGTACTGGTATCTTAGAGTTGTCTTAATTTGAATTTCTCTGATTAATAATGACTTGGAGCATCTTTTCATATGACTAGAAATAGTTTCAATTTCTTCTTCTGAGAATTGTCTATTCATATCCTTTGACCATTTTTCAATTGGAGAATGGCTTGATTTTTTATAAATTAGAGTTAATTCTCTATATATTTTG
The DNA here is from genome assembly GCF_902635505.1 of Sarcophilus harrisii. Lineage (NCBI taxonomy): Eukaryota > Metazoa > Chordata > Mammalia > Dasyuromorphia > Dasyuridae > Sarcophilus > Sarcophilus harrisii. Next base: position 563,164,556 of record NC_045427.1, on the reverse strand, counting down.
GAAATGAGGCCTTTATCAGAACCTTTGACTATAAAAATATTTTCCCAGTTTATTGCTTCCCTTCTAATCTTGTCTGCATTAGTTTTGTTTGTACAAAAACTTTTCAATTTGGTATAATCGAAATTTTCTATTTTGTGATCAGTAATGATCTCTAGTTCTTTTTTGATCATAAAGTCTTTCCCCTTCCACAGGTCTGAGAGGTAAATTATCCTGTGTTCCTCTAATTTATTAATAATTTCATTCTTTATGCCTAGGTCATGAACCCATTTGACCTTATCTTGGTGTATGGTGTTAAGTGTGGATCAATGACTAGTTTCTGCCATATTAGTTTCCAATTTTCCCAGCAATTTTTATCAAACAGTAAGTTCTTATCCCAAAAGCAAGGGTCTTTGGGTTTGTCAAAGACTAGGTTGCTATATTTGTTGACTGTTTTATCCCTTGAACCTAACCTATTCCACTGATCAACTAATCTATTCCTTAGCTAATACCAAATGGTTTTGGTAACTGCTGCTCTATAATATAATTTTAGATCTGGTACAGCTAAGCCACCTTCATTTGATTTTTTTTTTTCATTAATTCCCTTGAAATTCTTGACCTTTTGTTTTTCCATATGAATTTTGTTGTTATTTTTTCTAGGTCATTAAAATAGTTTTTTTGGAGTCTGATTGGTATAGTGCTAAATAAATAGATTAGTTTAGGTAATATTGTCATCTTTATTATATTTGCTCGCCCTATCCAAGAGCATTTAATATTTTTCCAATTGGTTAGATCAGACTTAATTTGTGTGAAAAGTGGTCTGTAATTTTGCTCATAAAGTTTCTGATTTTCCCTTGGCAGATAGATTCCCAAATATTTTATATGATCAGTAGTTACTTTAAATGGGATTTCTCTTTGTAACTCTGACTGTTGGATTTTGTTAGTGATATATAAGAATGCTGATGACTTATGTGGGTTTATTTTATAACCAGCAACTTTGCTAAATTTGTGGATTATTTCTAATAACTTTTAGTAGAATCTCTGGGGTTCTCTAAGTATACCATCATATCGTCGGCAAAGAGTGATAGTATGGTTTCCTCATTACCTATTCTTATTCCTTTAATCTCTTTCTCAGTTCTTATTGCCAAAGCTAGCGTTTCTAATACAATATTAAACAGTAACGGTGATAGTGGGCAACCTTGTTTCACTCCAGATCTTATTGGGAATGGTTGCAGTTTGTCTCCATTACATATGATGCTTACTGATGATTTTAAATACATGTTGCTGATTATTTTAAGGAAAAGTCCATTTATTCCAATACTCTCAAGTGTTTTTAATAGAAATGGATGTTGGATTTTGTCAAATGCTTTTTCTGCATCTATTGAGATGATCATATGTTTTTTGTTAATTTGGTTATTAACATGGCCAATTATATCGATAGTTTTCCTAATATTGAACCAGCCCTGCATTCCTGGTATAAATCCTATCAAGAGATGTTCTTAAAGGGCTAAATTAAATATTCAAATAAATCAAATTTTAGAATTGGTTAGAACATTATATTAGAAAATACTTATTTATATGTAATTTATATGTAAAAATCTTTTTGTGGGTTCTGCTTCAGAATTTTTTTGAAGAATTATCTAAAGTTTTTGGGATAGAAATTAAAAAGGACCAATATGGAGAAACCTGAAACGACCAATTGAAAAAAAAAAGGTAACAATACTTACTGAGTAAAATGTAGACTCCTTTGGGAGCAATGGCCATTATTTGCTTTAGTCTTTCTAACCATATTGCCTGGCATCGTCTTGTACATGTTTCAATTTCATTGGTTTGAAGAAAATAAAAATTTTTAGGAAACAGCATTGATGTATGTTGGTAACTTTTGTGCAGTTTCACCCTCAAATAAATACTTATTAAAGTAAAACTTCTTGAAGAAAGAAAATGCATTAGCCTCTTTTAGTGCTCTCACTACTGACATTTCCTTCAGATTTTTCAGGGAAAAGATATTAGTCTATATTTCATGAGCATTTGAGAGAAGTCATGAAAGAAAAGTTTATTTTGTGCATCATGATATGTTTTCTTGTGTGCAATATTTTTCATTTTATACCATTGAAGATTCTGGTTAAAAAGCCAAGTGTGTTACGTACTAATTTTTGCTGTTAGTGAAATTTATGTGTTCCCTAAATACTGACATTTTCTGTGAAACTGGCCAAAATTCTGCCATCAACGAGCAGGGAGAGATTTTATTTTAGGGGTGCCTTTGTGTTCCCTACAGGCTTCTTTTCTTGGTTGCTAATTATGAGACTATTAGCCAATGTCATTTCAATTTAAATGGATTTCTCTAAAAATAAAAATAAAAAAAGTTTAGTTTGAATTAACTTTTTTTTTTTAAACCAAATGGCTTTCACAAAGCATGAAATTACTTCAGCACAGAAAATTGCCAAGCAAAATTACACCCTTGTCAGGATTTTCCTAATTTGTCATTACTCATAGAAATCAGCTCTACTTCCCATCCACTCCTGCCCCAACTACTCAAGTATTCACATGCACAATTGATTTTTTTTTTCCTTGACTGAAAATCTAGTTGTTGTTGTTGTTTTCCTCTCACAGTAATTGTAGCTGATTATTACACTTAAAAAATCTTTCAGGAAAGGTAGAAGGATCCTTTATGAAGGTTGGAATTTCTTTGATGTAGAGAAGATCATAGGAAACACATTTCTTTCTCCTCCTATATACCATAAATGCATATGTACATGCACATGTATATGTACATAGAGAGTGCACTACAGACCCTAAAAATAAAAAAAAGGTTATTATTGCTATTGTTCCTCTTTTTAAAAAGGCAGAAGGAAAGATATTTAATACTATGAATTTTGTTTTGTGTGCCTTCCATAGACTGAACCCTCTATGTGCATGCATATTTTCTGGGGAAAAAAAGACACATATGGCAATAATGAGAATTGTTGGAAAGGATTAAGACTCCATTTTAATCTTGTTGGTCCCAGAACATATATCAGCCCAACTAACTTGAGTGCCATAGAATCATGGTCCTGCTTTCTCCACTTGTAACCTTTAGACTGGACACTGAGAGAACAAATCCCCTCTCTCATCCACCATTCCACTGTTCCCACATATTTGATTCAGCTAGTCAGTTCAGCTTTGGAATTGCACTATGAGGGCTGACCTATCTGGATTGATGAAAAATTGAATAAATTGGGTGAGACTATATAATTTATATCTCTCTACCATGGACATCTTGGTTATCTGTCCATTAGAGTTCTAGCCTTTTGCTAGTCTTACTTTGGGAAATTAAAAAAAAAAATCATTACTATTGTATCATTGTTTTTCTTTTCTTTTTTTTTTTTATTATAGCTTTTCATTTATGGGTAATTTTTTCAACATGACCCTTCCAAAACCTTCTCTTCCAAATGTTCCCTTCCTTCCCCCTACTCCCTCCCCTAGATGGCAGGTAATCCAATACATGTTAAATATGGTAAAATATATGTTAAATCCAATATATATTCATATATATGTCTACAGTAATCTTACTGCACAAGAAAAATGGTGTCTAGAAAGAAAAAAAAAACCCTGAGAAGGAACACAAAAAAGCAAGCAAACAATGATAGAAAGAGTGAAAATGCTATGTTTTGGTCCACACTCAGTTCCCAAAGTCCTCTCTCTGGGTGTGGAAGGCTCCCTTCATTACTGGACAATTGAAACTGATTTGAATCAATTCATTCTTGAAGAGAGTAATGTCCATCAGAATTGATCATCATCATCATCTAGTTTTGTTGTTGATGTGTATAATGATCTTCTGGATCATTTCACTTAGCACCAGTTCATTTAAGTTTCAGCAAGCCAGCTGTACCAGATCTAAAATTATATTATAAAGCAGCAGTTACCAAAACCATTTGTTATTGGCTAAGAAATAGACTAGTTGATCAGTGAAATAGGTTAGGCTCAAAGGACAAAATAGTCAATAACTTTAACAATCTAGTGTTTGACAAACCTAAAGACCCCAGCTTTTGGGATAAGACCTCACTGTTTGACAAAAACTGCTGGGAAAATTGGAAATTAGTATGGCAGAAACTAGGCATTGACCCATACTTAACACTGTACACCTTGGTGTACAAAATGAGTTTATGATCTAGGCATGAGATTATAAATAAATTAGAAGAACATTGGATAGTTTACCTGTCAGACCTGTGGAAAAGGAAGAAATTTATGACCAAAGATGAACAAGAGATTATTACTGATCACAAAATAGAAAATTTTTATTGTATCAAATTGTAAAGTTTTTGTACAAACAAAACCTATGCAGACAAGTTTAGAAGGGAAACAATAAACTGGGAAACCATTTTTACAGCCAAAGGTTCTGATAAAGGCCTCATATCTAAAATATATAGAGAATTGACTCTAATTTATAAGAAATCAAGCCATTCTCCAATTGATAAATGGTCAAAGGATATGAACAGACAATTCTCAGATGAAGAAATTCAAACTATTTCTAGCCATGTGAAAAGATGCACCAAGTCATTATTAATCAGAGAAATGCAAATTAAAACAACTCTGAGATACCATTACACACCTATCAGACTGCCTAGAATGACAAGGAAAGATAATGTGGAATGTTGGAAGGGATGTGGGAAAAAAGGGACACTGATACATTGTTGGTGGAACTGTGAATACATCCAGCCATTCTGGAAAGCCAAGTTGAAACTATGCTCAAAAAGTTATCAAACTGTGCATACCCTTTGATCTAGCAGTGTTACTACTGGGCTCATATCCCACAGAGATTATTTTTATTTTTTATTTATTTAATAGCCTTTTATTTACAGGTTATATGTATGGGTAACTTTACAGCATTGACAATTGCCAAACCTCTTGTTCCAATTTTTCCCCTCCTTCCCCTCACCCCTTCCACCAGATGGCAGGATGACCATTAGATGTTAAATATATTAAAATATAAATTAGATACACAATAAGTATACATGACCAAACCGTTATTTTGCTGTACAAAAAAAGTTAGACTCTGAAATATTGTACAATTAGCCTGTGAAGGAAATCAAAAATTGTAGGTGGGAAAAATTTAGGGATTGGGAATTCAATGGAATGGTTCTTAGTCATTCCTAGAGTTCTTTACTGGGTGTAGCTGGTTCAGTTCACTACTGCTCCATTGGAACTGATTTAGTTCATCTCATTGCTGAGGATGGCCAGATCCATCAGAATTGGTCATCATATAGTATTGTTGTTGAAGTATATAATGATCTCTTGGCCCTGCTCGTTTCACTCAGCATCAGTTCGTGTAAGTCTCTCCAGGCCTTTCTGAAATCATCCTATTGGTCATTTTTTACAGAACAATAATATTCCATAATATTCATATACCACAATTTATTCAGCCATTCTCCAACTGATGGGCATCCACTCAGTTTCCAGTTTCTGGCCACTACAAAGAGGGCTGCCACAAACATTGGTGCACATACAGGTCCCTTTCCCTTCTTTATGATGTCTTTGAGATATAAGCCCAAAGCCCAATAGTAACACTGCTGGATAACTTTTTGAGCATAGTTCCAAATTGCTCTCCAGAATGGTTGGATGTATTCACAGTTCCACCAACAATGTATCAGTGTCCCTTTTTTCCCACATCCCTTCCAACATTCCACATTATCTTTCCTTGTCATTCTAGGCAGTCTGATAGGTGTGTAATGGTATCTCAGAGTTGTCTTAATTTGCATTTCTCTGATTAATAATGACTTGGAGCATCTTTTCATATGGCTAGAAATAATTTCAATTTCATCATCTGAGAATTGTCTGTTCATATCCTTTGACCATTTATCAATTGGAGAATGGCTTGATTTCTTATAAATTAGAGTCAATTCTCTATATATTTTGGAAATGAGGCCTTTATCAGAACCTTTCACTATAAAAATATTTTCCCAGTTTATTGCTTCCCTTCTAATCTTGTCTGCATTAGTTTTGTTTGTACAAAAACTTTTCAGTTTGGTATAGTTGAAATTTTCTATTTTGTAATCAGTAATGATCTCTAGTTCTTCTTTGGATATAAATGCCTTCCTCTTCCACAGGTCTGAGAGGTAAACTATCCTGTGTTCCTCTAATTTATTTGTAATCTTATTCTTTATGCCCAGGTCATGAACCCATTTGGACCTTGTCTTGGTATATGGTGTTAAGTGTGGGTCAATGCCTAGTTTCTGCCATACTAGTTTCCAATTTTCCCCAGCAATTTTTGTCAAACAGTGAGTTGTTATCACAAAAGCCGGGGTCTTTGGGTTTGTCCAACACTAGGTTGCTATAGTTGTTGACTGTTTTGTCCCTTGAACCTAACCTATTCCACTGATCAACTAATCTATTCCTTAGCCAATACAAAATGGTTTTGGTAACTGTTGCTCTATAATATACTTTTAGATCTGGTACAATAAGCCACCTTCATTTGATTTTTTTCATTAATTCCTTAAATTCTTGACCTTTTGTTTTTCATAGGAATTTTGTTATTTTTCTAGGTCATTAAAATGGTTTTTGGGAGTCTGATTGGTATGGCGCTTAAACAGATTAGTTTAGGTAGTATTGTCATCTTTATTATTTTCTCGCCCTATCAAGAGAATTTAATATTTTTCCAATTGGTTAGATCAGATTTAATTTGTGTGAAAAGTGGTCTTAATTTTGCTCATAAAAGTTCTGATTTTCCCTTAAAGATGGATTCCAAATATTTATATTATCAGTAGTTACTTTAATGGAATTTCTCTTTGTAACTCTGACTGTTGGATTTTGTTAGTGATATATAAGAATGCTGATGACTTATGTGGGTTTATTTTATAAAACAACTTTGCTAAAGTTGTGGATTATTTCTAATAACTTTATAGAATCTCTGGGGTTCTAATTTACCATCATATTGTTGGCAAAGGTGATAGTTTGGTTTCCTATTACTATTCTTATTCCTTTAATCTCTTTCTCAGCTCTTATTTATAGCTAGTGTTTCTAATACAATATTAAATAGTAACGTGATAGTGGCAGCCTTGTTTCCTCAGATCTTATTAGGAATGGTTGCAGTTGTCTCATTACATATGATGCTTACTGATGGTTTTAAATAGATTCTTGATTATTTTAAGGAAAAGTCCATTTATTCTATACTCTCAAGTGTTTTAATAGGAATGGATGTTGGATTTTATCAAATGCTTTTCTGCATCTATTGAGGATGATCATATGGTTTTTGTTAATTTGGTTATTGGCATGGCCAATTATATTGATAGTTTTCTAATATTGAAAGCCCTGCATTCCTGGTATAAATCCTATGATCATAGTGTATTATCTTGGAGATGATTTTCTGTAGTCTTTTTGCTAATATCTTATTTGATTTTAGCATCAATTTCATTAGGGAGATTGGTCTATAATTTTTTTCTCTGTTTTAGCCTACCTGGTTTGGTATCAGTACCATGTCTGTGTCTAGGAAGGATTTGGTAGGACTCCTTCATCCCTATTTTATCAAATAATTTTATAGCATTAGGGCCAATTGTTCTTTAAATGTTTGGTAAATTCCAATGTAAATCCATCTGGTCCTAGGGTTTTTACAAAGGTTGATTAATCCTGTTTTTTTCTTATTTTGAAATGGGATTTTAAAGGATTTACTTCCTCCTCTGTTAGTCTGAGTCTATTTTTTGGGGTAGTTATCCATTTCTAGGTTATCAAATTTATTGGCATAAAGTAGGGAAAATAATCATTGTTTCTCTAATTTCCTCTTCATTGGTGGAAAGTTCTCCTTTTCATTTTAAGATTTATATTTCATTTTCCTCCCTCCTTTTTCTAATCAGATTTCCAAGGCTTATCTATTTTTTGGCTTTTCATAAAACAACTAGTTTTATTTTAGGTTCAAAAAGTTTTTACTTTTAATATTATTAATTGTCCTTTTAATTTTAAATTTCAAATTTAGTATTTGATTGGGGTTTTTAAATTTTGATGTTTTTAGTTTTTAGTTTGCCAAGCCAATTCATTGAATTTCTCTTTCTTTTATTCAAGTAAGCCTCTAACATATAAAATTTCCTCTTATTACGTTTTTTCTACAATTTTGGTTGATGTCTCATTGTTATTATCCTTGGATTGAAATTATTTATGTATCTATAATTGTTTCCCATATATTTTAAGATGAGATTTTTAGTTTCAATTACTTTTGGTCTATTCTTTTGTTGAATGTAGTTTTTATTGCATCATGATCGAGAAAGCATTACTATTTCTGCCTTCTTGCATTTAATTTTGAGGTCTTTATGTCTAATTATGGTCAATTTAATAGGTTCCATGAACTCGAGAAAGATATTCTTTCTTCTCCATTCAATTTTCTCCAAAGATCTAAATCTAATTTTCAATATTCTATTTACCTCCTTTTCTTATTTGTTTGTGTTTGTTTTAATTTGAGAGTGCAAGATTGAGATCTCCTATTCAGTTTTGTTGTCTATTTCTTCTTGCAACTCTCTTAACTTCTCCTTTAGGAAGTTGGATGCCATACCACTTGGTTAATATGTTTTAGTATTGTGCTTGTTGTCTATGCCCCTTTAGTAGATAAATTTCCTTTATCTCTTTAATTAGATCAATTTTGCTTTTGCTGAACTGAGATAAGGATGTTCCCTGCTTTTGATTTCACCTGAGCATAATAGATTTTGCTCCTAGTCTTTTACCTTTACTCTGTATATCTCCTGCTTTAAATGTGTTTCTTGTAAACAACATATTAAAGTTTCTGACTTTGATCCAGTCTTATCTGCCTCCTCTTTATGGAGAAGTTCATCCATTCATTTTCATTAAAATTACTAATTCTGTATTTCCTGCCTCCTAATATCCCCAGATTATTCTTTACTTTCTTGCCCCCAACCTCTTTCCCTTTTAAACTTTATGCCCTTCCCTTGTATCACGGCCTCATGTCTTTAGAATCCCTCTCTTCCCCTTTTAATCTTTTCCTCTTCTATTCTTCCTTATTATCTTTCTTTTTCCTTTTCTCTCCCCTTTTTAATGAGGTGCAAGAAATTTTCTCTAAAACAATATCAATTATTTCTCTTTTGAACTCAGATGAGAGTAAGATTACACAATGTTCCTCCTCCTCTCAAATTCCTCAGACATGATATTTCCTTTGTCTTTCTGGGTTGGTTTCCCTCTTTTGTATTTCTGCCATTTATCCCTTTTCCATATCTCTTCCTTTTTTTGTTCATCAGTAAATCAAATTTATATTAGTCTTTTTGTATATCCACAGAAATACAATTCTCAATAGTTCTTTTACCTTTTCATCTTTTGAGTCCTATGGTTGGAGATAATTTTTTGTTTAGTTCTGGTTTTCCTTAGAAGCAAATAATTCATTTGTTTCATTAAATTCCATCTTCTCCTGGGAGAAAATGCTCAGCTTAACTGGTATAAATTCTTGCTAATTCAGGTTCTTTTGCCTTTTGGAATATCAGGTTCCAGGCCCTTCAATCCTTTAATGTGGAGGCATCCAGATCTTGGGTGATCCTTATTGTGTTACCTCAGTATTTAAATTGGTTTTTTTTCTGGCTGCTTGTGAACTTTTTTCCAATCTGATGATCAAATTTGGTACAAATATTCTTGGGGTTTTATTTGGTCTTTTTCAGAAGTGTTCGATGAATTCTTTCAATGCCTATTTACTTTTCTGTTCTATTACATCTGGGCAGTTCTCTTTGATGATTTTCTTGTAAAATAGTTCTAGTCTTTTTTTTCATCTAACTTTAATTAATAATCCTCAGATTATTCCTAGTCATTTTCCAAGTCTGTGGTTTTGCAACTGGATAATTCATGGTTTTTCCCTTTGTCATTTTTTTGGTTTTGCTTGACTGATTTTTGCTGTCTCAATGAATCACTAGTTTCTATTTGTTCAGTTCTGATTTTTAATGAATTACTTTCTTCATTAGCTTTTTTTACTTCTTTCTGTATATGTCCAATTAAGTTTTTAAATGAATTGTTTTGCTCTATTGAATTTTTTTTTCCATTTCACTAATTTTTTTTTTTAGTGAATTATTTTCTTTTTCCAATTCACAGATCCTACTTTCTTGCGAATTCTTTGTCTATTCCAATTCAAAAATCCTACTTTCTAGTGAATTCTTTGTCTTTTCCAATTCACAAATCCTACTTTCTAGTGAATTCTTTATTTTTTTCAATTCACAAATCTTACTTTCCTGAGATTATTTACTTTTTCCAATTCCCAAAATTTATTTCCCTGCACTTCCTGGGAATTTTTTATCTTTTCCAATTCATATTTCAGGAAGTTGTTGCTCTCTTGTAAAGCTTCTCTTTCCTTTCCCCATTTTTCTTCTAACTCTCTTTTGAGACTTTTAATGAGACATAATACTATGAGAGCATTATGTAAAAGGGGACAGGTAACATTCCCCTTTGGGGTATTGTCTGGTGCCTTTTTGCTATTAGTCTCTTCAGGTTTGCAGATCTGTTCTTTTTCTGTATAGAAGCTGTCGATCATTCTTTTCATTTTTTAATTCATTTTTTATAAAGCCTTTAGGGTATGCCTTCAAGGCAAGGGGGTTACCAGCTTCCTTTGCAGAGTAGGGAGAGATGTAAACCAGCTTCTGGCTCTGAGGTATGGGAGTGCTCTGAGTGAGAGTTTTCCCTTCCCCCAACTGGAGGTGGATTCAGCACTTGCCAAGCTATTGAAGTGCCCAGTTGAGCTGTGAGGTTTAGTGACTGCCCTAAGGCTAGAGACTAAGGGGTGAAAGTGTCACTGCCCCAGGCCAGAGCCCCTTATGGGGCTGTGGGTATTAGTAGCTGACAAGCAGATAGCTTGGCTCTACGGGAAGTCTGCCCGGAAGTCTCTGCCCCTACTTAAATCGGCCTTTGAAAGCTCTATTGCCCCAAGCCGAGCCCCCTACTGTGCAGATTAGAGGCTAACCTGGGCTGTGCCCTCCTGCCGTGCAGCTTCGCAACTGCCCCATGGAAAAGCCCCGTACTGCGGGTTGGGGCTGCGGGCTTGTGCTGCAATCTGTGCTCTCACTTCCTCCTTCCCCTTTTTCCCCCTCCTGCCCTCGCCCCGCCAGGGACAAACCTTTTTTGGCAAGACTGCAGATTTTCTTCGGCTGGTGGGTTGTTATACGTCTGATCTTTATGAATTATAGCAGTCAAGACTATTTTTGAGGCTCGATATAATATTGATAAAGAGGGTAAGAGAAGAGCTTAGAAAGTTGCATGTGCCTTCTCTGCCATCTTGGCTCCACCCCCATAAAATTTCTTTTTAAAAATATAGTTAATATTTTAATTTTCTCACTTATAAGTAAAACATTTTTTCACATTTTTTTTTTTTTAAACTTTGACTTCCAGATTCTCTCCCTTCCTCATCCACTCCCGGTTAAGAAGACACATGAAGTTATGCAAAACATTTCCTTAAAAATTATGTTATGAAGGGTTAGGGAAAACATAGATTTCCCTTCCTTCCCTCCCCCCAAACGCCCTCAAAAATAAAGTTTTTCAAAAGGAATATTCTTCAATATGTATTCAGACACAATCAGTTCTTTCTCTGGATAGAGACAGCATTTTTCATCATAACTTTTTCATAGTAGTTCTGAGCTATTCAATTGCCAAGAGCAAAGTCATTCATAGCTAATCACCCTACAACATTGCTATTCACTTGTCTTGAGTTCATGGAGGGCTCTTTAAGTTTTTCTGAGAGCATCTTGCTTGTCATTTTTCATAAAACAATAATATTCCATCATAATCACATACTCAATTTATTCAGTCATTCCCCAATTGATGGACATACTGTCAGTTTCCAATTCTTTGTCTTGAGAAGAGAGCTATTATAAATATTTTTTTCACTTTAAGAAAAAATTTCAATTTTGGTGTTTATGCCATAATGGCCAAGAATGTGCATGACTTTAAAGCCTTTTGGGTACAGTTCATCAAAATAAGATTTCTTAAAACCTCCTATCCTCATGTTATCCCTCCTGCTCCAGATGATATAATGGTTCCATGGTTTTTGTTTTATTTTAGGGATTCAAGGATCCCATGGTACCATGGTTGACTTGGAATCATAAGATTAGAATCATTTGAAATTATCCTGCTTCTTATCTGTGTAATATTGGGTAGCTATTTCTTAATCTTGGTCTACTGATTTGTAGAGTTATTAGATTACATAACTTAATAACTTCTTGCCAACTGCAGATCAACAATTCTATATGCAAAACTGTTTTCTCTATTTCCATAGCTTTTCATAATTTTGTACTTTACTGTATGACCCAACTTCTTAGTATTTCCCAGGATATTCCATGTACTCCAGATGCAGTATGTTCATTCTGTCCTGCTTGTTTATGTGGATCTATCTGCTTTAAGGGTCAGAGAAGGTCAACTTTTTCCAATTTCTTGAGGATGGTGAATATGAAGAAGAAAACATAAAGATTGAGTACTGAGTGGTACCTAAGACAATATTCTGTAAATGGAATTTTTTCAAAGACAATTATTGAGAAATAGGCTTTGTTCTGGAAGGAAAATCAATTAGTCCTTATTCTTAAAAGGTAATTTAGATTCTATATAATCATGATTTATTGAATGTGACTGATGAAAAGATGTGTGCTGTCTGAAAACAGAAAAAGGAAAAGGTATTACATTTTTTTTTTTTTGCCTATAAAGATGTATTTGGCTCACCAATTATACCAGAATTAATTTAGTTGAAATACTTAATCTCTTCTATTATATTGTTAATTATACTTGATTTCATCAAGGGTGGAGACTCTTTCTGCCAATTAAAATTGTGACTTCTCATAAACTCTTATGAATTTCTAGATTTTTAAAATTCATCAAATCTGTTGTCTACTTCTTTGAAAATACTTATCTTCTTGTTCTCATTTGATTGATGTAGTTTTTATCATGACACCTCTAGTAGAAGCATATCTAGTTAAGTGTAACTTAGCAGAGCTTATGTTTTATTAATATAGCGTACAAGAACTTAATATCATTTTGAATTGTTAGTGGAAAACATTAGTAAAAGATTTATTTTCTTTTATTATTATTAATTATTATTATTAATCATTAAAGAAATCAGGGATATATGTGCATGTATGTCCATGTTTACATGTGTGCATGTGTTTTTTTTTTTTTTCCTATTAGTAATAGCTCATAGAACATGAGTTCCCAGGTCTGGCTTATTCACCCATTAACTAAAAGAGAATGATCTATTTACTAAATCTATCTAATTCTATAAAGGGCTTTAATTTTTTTTTTTAAAGCAGTACAGCTAATTTCATTTTCTCATTTTATGTAAAGTATTTACTTTATTCAGCCCTGGAGAAAATTAGAATCATATAAATATTAAAAGTGTTCTACTATGTTTTAAGGACAAAAGGATGTCTGAATTCAGTATGGAAAGTGAACATTCTTGCATTGTCAAATTGTTCTTGGAGACATTTCAAAGGGGAATTTTATGACATTTTCAAAATGCTGAATTTCATATAGAACCTTTTGCAATTTAATAGAATTTTTATTTGTAATCATTTTGTTTATAATGATTAGCTTTCTTTTTCAAGGTTATTAAGTGACTGAACTGTTTTCTTTTTAATTAAAAAAATCCATTAGGACAAATAAAGAAATGTTGAACTTAAGAAATTTTGAAAATAAAAGAAACAACCTTACTTTTGATTTTAAAAGCAAAATTTTATCATTCACAAATTATATATTTAGTTATTCAAATAAAACAAATGCTTCTTGATAAAATTCAAGAAATTAAATGAAACACCTCCCTTGGAAAATGGACTGTTATATAGTACAAAAATATTCTTAAATGCAGCTAGATGGTGCCATAGATAGATCTCTGGTCCTGGAATTAGACAGACCTGATTTCAAATTGGGTCTAAGACATTAAAAAGCTATGTGATCCTGGACAAATTATTTAATCTCTCTTTATCTCAGTTTCTAGTATGTAGAGTGAGACTAATGGCACTTACTTGCCAGGTTTTTTCTTTGTTTTGTTTTGTTTGGTGAGTATTAAATGATATAATAACCGTGAAGCACCTAAAACAGTGCTTATCACAGAGTACATGCTATATAAATTTGTATATGATAATTAGCATATTCTCTGAATCCTAAAGATCTGTTTATACTCAGGGAAATTGTCCTTTACTTTTTAAAGTTTGAAAGCATATACAGAAATATTTTTAAAAATGTTATTGTTATACTTTGTTAAGGTATTTAGGTTACCCTGAGTTTAAAGGACCAGTGGAACTCTAGCAAGGTCTACAAACTGAAAAAGAATCAATGACATTGGTATATTTGTTTTATCAAGAATCAATCTAGCTAATATGAAGTTTGTTTTTTGTTTGTCTGTTTTCCTTTTTTCCTTTTTTCCCTTTTCTTCTCTCCCTCCCTTCCTCTTATAAACATGTATTGTTAAAAAAAAATAATTTTCTCATTGACTATGTTTAAAAAACAAATTTCATTTGGTACTCTGAATTCATTTACTCTGTATGTGAAGTCAGCATTTTCCATCACAAGTTCCTTGGAATGATTTTGCATCATTGTATTGCTGAGAAGGACTAACTCTCTAAACAACAATTAGTTCCAATGCTATGTAAACTATTTGGAAAAAAGTATATATACACACTATGTAAAGAAAGAGTATTGCCAAATTCTTTCTATAACACAAATATGGCACTGATATTTAAACAAGGAAGAGCCAAAATAGAGAAAGAAAATTACAGATCAATTCCCCTAATGAATATTGATGCAAAAAAATTTAAATAAACTATTAGCAAAGAAGTTATACCAACTTATCAGCAAGATAATACACTATAACCAAGTAAGATTTATATCAAGAATATAGGGCTGGCTCAATATCAGGAAAATAATTACTTTAATCTATCATATCAATAAAAAACCCAACAGAAATCATATGACAATCTTAATAGAAGAATAAAAAGGTTTTGATTAAATACAGCACCCATTCCTATTAAAAATACTGGGGTGCATAGGGATAAAGGGAGCTTTCCTTAAAACAATAAGCAGTATCTATCTAAAACCAATAGCAAGCATTATCTGTAATGGACAGAAGTTGGACCTATTCCCAATAAGATCGGGGTGAAATAAAGATGCCCATTATCACCACTATTATTCAACATTGTACTGGAAATGTTGGCTTTAGCGATAAGAAAAGAAAAAAATAAAGAAATTAAAATAGAAAATGAGGAAATAAAATTATCACTCTTTGCAGATAATAGGATGCATAACTCAGAGCATGCTAGAAAATCTTTCAAAAACTTACTGGAAACAATTCATATCTTTAGCAAAGTTGTAAGATATAAAATAAACCCACACACATCATCAGCATTTCTTTATATTAAAGAGAAAGCCCATCAGTAAGAGATAGTAAGAGAAATTTCATTTAAAATTGTTGTAGACAAAATAAAACATTTGGGGGGTCTACTTGCCAAGATAAATCCACAGATTATATGAACTCAATTACAAAACACTTCTCACACAAATAAAATAAGATATATAACCATTGGGAAAATATCAATTGTTCATGGGTAGGTCAAGCTAATATAATAAAAATGAAAATGCTGCCTAAATTGATCTACTTGTTCAGTGGCATACGAATCAAACCGCTAAAACATTATTTTATAGAACTAGGAAAACATTACAAAATTCATCTGGAAGAGCAAAAGGTCAAGATTAACAAAAGAATTAATGCAAAAAAATACAAAAAATGGTGGCTTAGCAATAACAAACCTAAAACTATATTATAAAGCAGCAGTTATAAAAACCATTTGGTACTAAGAAATAGTGTGGTAGATCATTGAAATAAATTAGATACAAATGACACAATAATGAAGGCCTATAGAAATCTAGTATTTGATAAACCCGCAAACTTCAACTTCTGGAATAAAAACTCACTCTTTGAAAAAAAAAATTGCTGAGAAAACTAGAAAACAATATGTCAGAAACTACATCTCACACCACATGCTAATATAAAATCAAAATGGATACTTAAATTGGGCATAAAGGATGATACCATAAACAAATCAGGAAAGCAAGGGATAACTTACCTTTCAGATCTTTGAAGAAGGGAGAAATTTATGACCAAAGAAGAAGTAGAGAACATTATGAAAGTAAAATGGACAACTGTGATTACATCCAATCAAAACTTTTTGCACGAACAAATTATTTTCAATTTTCAACAGAACCAAGATTAAAAGGGAAGTACAAAGCTGAGAAAAGAAATCTTTATAGCCACTGTTTCTGATAAAGGTCTCTTTTCTAAAATATATTAAAAAACTGTGCCAAATTTATAAGAATGTCATTTCCCAATTGATAGATGGTCAAAGGATATAGACAGAAAATTTTCAGATGACAAAATTAAAACCATTTATAGTTATTTGAAAAAATGTTCTTAATCACTATTGATTAAAAAATGCAAATTAAAACAACTGACATACTACTTCATACTTCTTATATTGGCTAAGATGACAGAAAAAGATAATGATAAATGTTGGAGGGATGTGGGAAAACTGAGACACTAATGGATTGTTGGTAGAGTTGTGAAATAATTCAACTAATTCTGTAGAGCAATCTGGAACTATGTCCAAAGGATTATAAAACTGTGCATAGCTTTTGGCCTAACAGTGCCATTACTGGGTCTATATTCCAAAGAAATCTTAAAGAAGGTGAAAGGACACAAGCACACAAATATGCAAAAATATTTGTTGTAGCTCTTTTTGTAATAGCAAAGAATTGCAAAATAAGTAGATGCCCATCAGTTGGAGAATGGCTGAACAAGTTGTGGTACATGAAGATAATGGAATATAATTGTTCTATAAAAAAAACGATGAACAAGCTGATTAGAGAAAGGCATGAAAAGACTCATATGAACTGATATTGAGTGAAACAAGCAGAATCAAGAATACACTGTCCACAATAACAGCAAGAAAGTGAGATGATGAAGTATGAAAGATTTGGTTCTTCTCAGTGGTTTAGTGATCCAAAGCAATCCCAATAGACTTTTGGACAAAAAATACAATCTGAATCCATAAAAAAAGAACTAAGAAGACTGAATGTATGCTATGCTATGTTCACTTCTTTTTTCTGTTTTTTTTTTAATTTCTCCTATGGTTTTTCCCTTTTGTTTTGATTTTTCCCTCCCAACATGATTCATAAAGTAATGTGTTAAAAATAAATACGTTTATTACAATAAAAAAGAGAAATAACTCTCATACTTGATCATCACCCAGAGTTGCTGTTACCATGTACGATATTCTTCTGGTTTCTTCACTCAGCATCAGTTCATGTAAGACTTTCTAGGTTTTTCTGGAATGTGCCTGCTCATAATGTCTTATAGAATAATAGCAGTCCATTGCATTCACATACCACAGCTTATTAAACCATTCCCAGTTTATGAGCATCATATCAATTTCCATTTCTTTGCCATCATAAAAAGATGTTATAAATATGTTTGTACATATGGGTCCTTTCCTTTTTGTATGATCTCTTTGGGATACTAGTGGTGGTATTGCTATATCAACACATGTGTACAGTTTATAGCCCTTTGGGCATAACTCAAAATTGTTCTGCAGAATGGTCATTTCACTTCACATCTCCACCAACAATGCATTAGGGTTATAATTTCCATACAACTATAACTTTGAGGCAGTACCTCAGAGCTGCTTTAATTTGCATTTCTCCAGTGATTAATGGTTTAGAGCATTTTTTCATATAATTATAGATAGCTTTAATTTCTTCATCCTTTGACTACTGATTTTAAAATGACATGTATTCTTATAAATTTGATTCAGTTCTTCATACATTTTAAAAATAAGGCCTTTATTAGAAACACTGTTTGTAAAACTTATTTCCCAGGTTTCTGTTTTTCCTGTAATCTTGGTTTTGCTTGTGCCAATAAAAACAACCTTTTAATTTAATGTAGTGAATATCTTCCATTTTGCATTTTATAAAGTTCTCTATTTATTGTTTCATCATAAATCCTCATCTCTTCTATAGATTTGACAGGCAAACTATTCTTTGCTCTCATAATTTGCTTATGGCATTACCCTTTATGTCTAAATTATGTGCACATTTTGATCTTATCTTGGGATAGGGTATGAAATGTTGATCTATGACTAATTTTGCCACATTATTTTCCAATTTTCCAGCAGTTTTTATCAAATAGTGAGTTTTTATCCCAGAAGCTGGGGTCTTTGTGTTAATCAAACAGTAGATCAATATAGTCATTTACAACTGTGTCTTGTTTACCTAATCTAAAGCTGATCTACCACTCTATTTCATAATCAGTATCAAATAATCTTGACAGTACTTTTCTAATATTGATCAGAATTGCTATCTTTTGCCTGGAGAGATGTACATGAACTGATGCTGAGTAAAATGAGCAGGAACAGGAGATCATTATATACTGCAGCAACAATACGATATGATGATCAATTCTGATGAACCTGGTCATCTTCAGCAATGAGATGAACCAAATCAATTCCAATGGAGCAGTAATGAATTGAACCAGCTACAGTCAAAATGTGTATAATCTATATGGAAAAATTAGAGATGGATGGGATATCGGGGTGGTGTAGTAGATCATGCATTGGCCATGGAGTCAGGAAGCCCTGAATTCAAATTTAACTTCAGACACTTACAAGCTGTGTGATCCCAGGCTAGTTAGTCACTTAACCCTGTTTGCCTCTGTTTTTTCATTTATAAAACGAGCTAGAGAAGGAAATGGCAACTCTTTCCAGTAGTTTTGCCGAGTAAATTTCAAATGGGATTCAGGGAGAACTGGATATGACTTACTGACAGAAGAAAAAAAAAAACCTTTGTACAAACAAAACTAATGCAAACAAGATTAGAAGGGAAGCAACAAACTGGGAAAACATCTTTACAGTTAAAGATCCTGATAAAGGCCTCATTTCCAAAATATATAGAGAATTGAGTAATTGACTAATTTCTGCCATACTAATTTCCAGTTATCCCAGCAGTTTTTGTCAAATAATGAATTCTTATCCCAAAAGTTAGGATCTTTGGGTTTGTCAAACACTAGATTGCTATAGTTGACTATTCTGTCTTGTGAACCTAACCTGTTCCACTGATCAACTAATTTATTTCTTACCCCCAATACCAAATGGTTTTGGTGACTGCTGCTTTATAGCATAGATAATGAAGCAATATCAATATTAAACATATATGCACCAAGTGGTGTAGCATCTAAATTCTTAAAAGAGAAATTAAGAGAGCTACAAGAAGAAATAGACAGCAAAACTATAATAGTGGGAGATCTCAACCTTGCACTCTCAGAATTAGATAAATCAAACCACAAAATAAATAAGAAAGAAGTCAAAGAGGTAAATAGAATACTAGAAAAGTTAGATATGATAGATATCTAAAGAAAAAACTAAATGGAGACAGAAAGGAGTGCACTTTCTTTTCAGCAGTTTATGGAACCTATACAAAAATAGACCATATATTAGGACATAAAAACCTAAAACTCAAATGCAGTAAGGCAGAAATAGTAAATGCATCCTTTTCAGACCACGATGCAATAAAAATTACATTCAACAAAAAGCCAGGGGAAAGTAGACCAAAAAATAATTGGAAACTAAATAATCTCATACTAAAGAATGATTGGGTGAAACAGCAAATCATAGACATAATTAATAACTTCACCCAAGAAAACAACAATAATGAGATATCATACCAAAATGTGTGGGATGCAGCCAAAGCGGTAATAAGGGGAAATTTCATATCTCTAGAGGCCTACTTGCATAAAATAGAGAAAGAAAAAGTCAGTGAATTGGGCTTGAAACTAAAAATGCTAGAAAAGGAACAAATTAAAAATCCCCAGTCAAACACTAAACTTGAAATTCTAAAAATAAAAGGAGAAATCAATAAAATTGAAAAGTAAAAAAAAAAAAAAAAAACTATTGAATTAATTAATAAAACTAAGAATTGGTTCTATGAAAAAACCAACAAAATAGTTAAACCCTTAGTAAATCTGATTAAAAAAAGGAAAGAGGAAAATCAAATTGTTAGTCTTAAAAATGAAAAGGGAGAACTTGCCACTAACGAAGAGGAAATTAGAGGTATAATTAGGAATTACTTTGCCCAGCTTTATGCCAATAAATTTGACAACTTAAATGAAATAGAAGAATACCTTCAAAAATGTAGCTTGCCCAGATTAACAGAGGAAGAAGTAAATAACTTAAACAGTTCCATTTTAGAAAAAGAAATAGAACAAGCTGCTAACCAACTCCCTAAGAAAAAATCCCCAGGACCAGATGGATTTACATGTGAATTCTACTAAATATTTAAAGAACAATTAACTCCAATGCTATATAAACTATTTGAAAAAATAGGGATTGAAGGAGTCCTACCAAATTCCTTTTACAACACAGACATTTACCAAGAAGAACGAGAACCCAACTTCCTGAATTATAAAAAGATTTAAATCACTGATCATAGGATCATAAATTAGAGATGGAAGGGCATTTTTAGTCACTTAGTTCAGAGACTTCAAACTAGACCAGTGGACCAACTGCTACCCTAACTCTCCTGAATAGGTCCTGAACTACATTAAAATGTAATTGGGAAATATATAAAATTTAAAAAAGGATATTGATAATGTAAATGTGTAATTTTCTAAGTAAAAATGGGACACAAAGGAATACTTATTCAAGATTTAGTGGTTCCCCATTAGTTTGAGACTCCTATTTTATTCACTTTTTCTTTTCTTAGGAGAGGAAACTAAGATCCTATTTTAAGCACCTTTTTCTAAGGTGACATGGATAGTAATTAAACAACAACAACAACATACAAACAAAAGAAAAAAAAATCAGGCTATATCTTTCCTTGATGTTATGAAACCACCATTATTGTTATTATTCCTTTTTTTTTTTTTTTTAGCAGAATAAACAGTGTACAAAACTTGATAACTAGTCTGCCTGTCTATTCCCTCCTCACTAAATTGCCTCATGAATATGGTGTTAGGTGAACCATAGCATCAACAATGTGTTGATGGGTATAAGGGATCCCAACTGCATATTGATTAAAGCTCAATTAAAACAAGCTTTTAAAATCAAGGAGAAAACAATGCAGAATCTAAGTGATGTGAGATTGCATTAAACTCAGAGGACTTAAAATAGTTTGTAATGTTCCTTGTACTTTCATTGTGACTGATGTTACCCATAATTTAGCAGAAAAATAAAGGGAATTTCTGTCTCAACATGCTAGAGATATCAGATTATTTATAGTTAATGTTGATTTTTAAGGAAAGAATCTTTTTAAGTATAGATTTTTTTTCTCATTTTCTCATTAATATCTTTATATTTTTTAGCTTATTAATAGAACTTGTCTTATGCCTACCTGAAAATACCTTTTGGTCTCAGATGTATAAATATAATCAACTGCAGCTGTTAAATCACTCTTTCATGGTGCAGTCATTTTTCCACAGGAAACTGTAGAATGTGGATTAATGTTAAGAACAAGGTACCAAGAGTCAGAAGTTTTTCTCAGTTCCTTGGGGTAGAAATCAGTGTTGGGATAGAAATAACCTAGGATCTGAAGTCAAAGGATATGATCTTCAAATCCTGGTGCCCATGCTGTCTCTGTCACCTTAGACAAGGTGTTTCAGCTCACAGAGTTTCAGTCATGTGTAAGATGTAGTTACTGAGATGATTTCTTTTAGCCCTAAATTTTGTGATCATAGATTTAGAATCAGGAGGGAATTTAGATGCTATCAAGTCCAATACCTTCATTTTAGAGATTGGAAAATTGAGACAGTGAGTTTTAGTAAGCTATTCAGGGTCATATAGTAGAAGAAGAACTCGTTTTTATTATTCTAGCCATGGTATCTTATAGTCTTAACCTGTGCTTTCTTTAGACATTTGATCAAAGTATCCCACAACTGTTCAAATAAGAAGCAACTATAAATTTTCTGGCATCTCTTTTGTTTACTTGTTATATCCAACATTATATTCTACATTTTCATGTACATGTCTTTTATGTTTCTCTGCCCTGACTATAAATCCTTTGAGGGAAGAGAAAGGATATAATAATATTTCTATCTCTTTTCCCCTTCTCTTCTATTCTTTATGGGGAATTTAAAAAGCCAAAATGTGTATAATCTACATGGAGAAATTAGAGATGAATGGGACATCGGGGTGGTGAAGTAGATCATGCATTGGTCATGAAGTCAGGAAGCCCTGAATTCAAATTTAACTTCAGACACTTACAAGCTGTGTGATCCCGGGCTAGTTAGTCACTTAACCCTGTTTGCCTCTGTTTTCTTCATTTATAAAATGAGCTAGAGAAGGAAATGGCAAATCTTTCCAGTAGTTTTGCCAAGTAAATCTCAAATGGGATTCAGGGAGAACTGGATATGACTTACTGACAGAAGAAAAAAAAAAGTGGATATATTAATACACACATGTAGATAAATATTTATATGTAATATACACAATTCATTAAAATATACATGCATACATATATCCTTACACACAAATATTTTATGTATATATGTATACATATATGTTTATATATATATATATCTTTAAAGATATTTATTAATAGCTTTTTCTAGGGGGTCAAATGAGATAATAAAATAACAAAATACAATGGAATGAGCTAATATTTGCATAACTCTTTGAAAAACTTAAGATATTATATGTTTCAGGATTGTTGTTCCTGTAGCCACTGCTATTGTTCTAAGTATAGATACACAGAGCCAGAAGAGATCACTATGAGTTAGATGATTGAAGAAAGCTTCAGTATGGAGATGACACAAGTATAACTTGAAGTTTTCTTGATGTCACTGGGCCATCACTATAAATGTCAACTAACCTGTTATAATCAGTGTCGGCACTTATGTAGCTGAGGGATGGGGTAGGTTTGCGGATACCTAGGATTTGAAGACTATGTAGGATTACCTAGGAGGGATAGATAATCTAGATTTTCGTAATAGATTGAAATCCCATTTCTCATTGTCACCTGTAGAATGAGTGCCTTTTCTAGCCTTCATCATTATATAACCCAAATCATTGGCTAGGAATAGCAAAGTAAAATTGTTAAGTGAATCTGAGGACTAGATATCATCATCACCATCAACTCTTGGCTGCCATTTTCATTTACCTGAAAATTTTAGTCCTGTACCTTATCTTTAAAGGATTATGATGGAGAGAGAAATGAGTATCCCTGCAATGTACTGCCTTGAATGGATGGATTCCTTTAACACATAATTTGTGAGCCATTTACTATTCCCTAGGACCTACTGTAATCAAGAGAATACTTTCTTTAAAAAAAGAGATTTTCACCACTGGAAATTGGGAAACCACTATTTTCCTAATCTCTTTGATTCAACATTACTGTTAAATGAGGCATAAACACTTTTTCCTGGTGCCTTTTTTTCCGTTTGTTGTTTCTCAGTCATGTCAAATTCTTTGAAACCCCATTTGGGGTTTTCTTGACAAAGATACTGGTTTGCTATTTCCTTCTCCAGTTAATTTTACAGATGAAGAAACTGAAGCAAACAGTGTCAAGTGAGTTGCCCAGGCTCACATAGATAGGAAATATCTGAATTTAGATCCAGGTCTTCCTGACTCCAGGCTTGGCATTCTATCAACTCCACCATTAAAAAAAATGGTGTCCTAGTTTGAACATTGTTTCATTTTAGTGTATGTATGTGTAGATAACTATATAGTGATATATATATATATATATATCACATACTTATATAGATTAATGTAGATATGATAGATTATTTATGTATATATGTACTCAACAGTCAATAGGTTGTGTATTATTTGTGCTTTATAAGCATTCAGTTGTGTTGTATAGTAGATAGAGTGTGGATTGCAACTTTCTGGAATACCTGGGTTGGAATCCTGCCTCAGAAACTTATTAGCCACGTGACCCTGAGAAATCCCTCAGTCCGTCTCAGCCTCTTAGCATCTCCTTCACATAGCTGTTTTGAGGATCAAATAAAATTAGATTTCATATATATTTGTGCATGTGTTTCTGTGCGTAAATGGTGAACATACACTAACATACATATACACATTGCAAACCTTATATAAATAAATGTTTGCAGCAATGATGAAATATTCCAACTGAGGAGAAAAAATAAATAAAAGAGCTATCAGTATCAGTATATGGGTGATTCTATTCAGCCCCTGCTTATGTCCCATCTCCTATGTGAAAGCCTGAGGAATTGTGGTTTCCAACCCTAAGTAAAGGGCTAAGCATTATAACCTGGTCAATTGAGTGTAAATGTGCCTAGGGTGTCCCAGATTTACTTAGGATCTTAGAGCTAAACTTCATCATGAGTACTGACTGTGAGGTCAATTCCTCTCTGCTATTTCCTGACACATCTTAGGAAAGAAGCAAGGGAATAAATCGTTCTCGGGGAATGTGCAGGGCCATAGATTCTCCTTTCCCTGTGGTGTAGAATTGTTTACCTGCAGAGCTCTGGAGTCCATGCATCTCCTGCCTGACACATAGTATTTACTGCTGGCTGTTGGTATTGCAGCCCTGTCAAATGCAATAATAGAATGTGCTTTTCTGCTGGGCTCCTCACACCAATCTTACCTTTCTTCAGATTAAAATAGTTAAAGGTGGTCATGCTACCAATCAAGGACAAACCAAACATGGGAAGGGTCTGAAGATAAACACCCAAACTCTTAATCTTCAGGTATTTCCCCAAATCGGTTCTGCAAGCAGATTGTTCTCAGATTTATTCAGGAATGGCTTTGCAGTTAGTGACCTTTTAGGCAGGAAACCTGTCTTCCCATCAGCCAGAGTCTTGTGACCCATGTGTTCTCCACTTATAGCAAGGCTAACAATAACAAATGGAAGGAAAGCTTTAGGGAGTAAAGGGATTTACATTTGCAATTTTAAATAAGATTTCAAGGACAGACATTTGTTTTGAATGTCATTACTAGATTTCTAGGACCTTCTGGCTCCATCTGGGAAGACTTTTGATTTTAACAGTGACAACCCTTTTATCATGGAATAAATGTTCTTTTACAATATTATTAATGCTCTCTCTCCTTTTTTTTTTGAAACTCTGTTCCTAAATATTGTATTCTTCAAATAAAAGAAAATAAATTTCTTTTCCCTTTTTTCCCACTTCAGCATTGCTTTTCTGAAAAAGGATAAAAATCATGCTAACATTATTGTGAGTTTTGGGATAAGGATATCTTAAAAATCTGCAATAATCCAATTTTTCTGAGTCAGAGTAGAATCATATAGGATTGCTTTTTTTTATTTGTTTGTTTTGTTTTGGTTTTAATTGTTTTTGTTTATTTGTTAGTTTATTTGCATTTGGACAGTGGATGGAATAAAGTAACATTCATTTTGTTGGTAATTTGATCACATTTATACATGCTGTGATAGGAAGTGCTGAAATTTTGCTCACTAGAGAAGGAAGATTGTATCTTAATTACTAGGGTACAACTAACTTTATTTTGCCATATGGATTCACTACAGTCAGTATTTTTTTTCTTCAACTGAAGGCTGATGTTAATGAATCTTTAACATCAGAACCCCTCTGCATTGGACTTGTAATTAGAAGAAATCTTGATTCCAACTCTTCTCTAAAATATATGCATTATGCCACTATAAGTGAATCATTTAATCTCTGAATTCCAACTTCCTCACATATCAATTGAAAGTGTTAGATAAGATGATCTCTCCTGTTCTTTCCACTTCTAAATTCATTGACCATATTATATATGAACTGAATCCACATGTAGAAGACATAGAAGAAATACAATAATATATTTAAAACATTGAGTAAATGTGATTTGTATTTAGCTTTTTTTTAAAAATAGAAGTACCTAAATGCTGTGTTTTGTTAATAATTATAATTCAAAACTATGGGAAGGATTTCATTAAGAATAGATCTCTCTCTCTCTCTCTCTCTCTCTCTCTCTCTCTCTCTCTATATATATATATATATATATATGCTGATACCTAGCAAAACAAGTAGAAAGTAGAATATAATATGCACGGTGACAGCAAAATTGTGTGAAGATGAACTATGAACTATGAAAGATTTGATTCTTCTCAGAGATTCAGTAATCCAAGGCAATCCCAATAAACTTTGGGCAGAAAATGACATTTACATCCAGAGAGAGAACTATGGGAAATGAACCAATGCATTGTTATGTTCACTTTTTTTCTTTTTCTTCTTCTTTTTTTTCTCTCATGGTTTTTCTCTTTTGTTCTGACTTTTCTCTCCCAATATAATTCATAAAGAAATGTGTATTTAAAAAAAAATGTGCATGTTTAACCAGAAAAAAAAGAATATAAAAATATATAAAATAATGTATATTATTTTTATTAATGGAAATGATATCAAAGAAGATGTATTGCCATCTGCTTTGTTGTTTTATTCTAAGGACCAAGGTACCTTTCTGCCTGATATGTAGCTGAGACCATCTTCATATGATGTCTCCCTCTCTTAGAATGTAAGCTAATTAAAAGTGAGGGAGAGGTTGCTTTTCTATTTATATCTCCCAGAATTTCACACAGTGCTTTATACACAGTACTTAATATGTTATTTTCTTTTTCATTTATTGATTTATTCATAATGTCCATCAAAAATCAATAAATATATTATCTTGGGTGTGTGTGAGTATGTGTGTGTGTGTATGTGCGCCTGTATGTATAATAACAATGTCACTGGCTATAAATGCTATTCTTTGCTCCAACATCAAGACAGGTACTGTTTCTAGTACTGATGCTCAAATGGTCCAATGATTTATGATGTGAGAAATTTAGAATTATCTAACTTTTCAGTAGTTATGCCCTATATTGTTTGTTTGTGATGGTTTTAATTGACAGGACCAGCAAGGTTTTAAGGAGGTATCCTCTAGACACTGGCAGTATCCTGATTATTCTGGAGGCTTTAAAATAATGTTCACAATCAAAAGTAACCATGCAAGATTAGATCAATGCACAGAAGTATCAGCCAAGACCTTCCTTTTTCTCTCCCATACATTTTGTTGCTTCCTTTGGAAGTGTAGCTGTGAGGGATGTTTTAGAGTAGAAAGCTTGATTTAATGAAAAGGTTTAACACAAATCTTCTCTTTGGTAGGATTAGTTACTCTTGTAATGTCTGCAGAAAAGTCACTCTGAAATAATTACACTGTTAGCAGAGGGGCCAAGGCAGGAGAAGAGAAAACATACTATTTTTCAATCCTAGAACTGAAAAGGTAGGTTACAGTTTTGTTCTTTCCTCTGAATATTGCCAAGTATTGCATGATCTGAAATGGTCAGCAAATTTAGTTCTAATCTCAGTCAAGTCACCATTATTTTCCTGGAGCGGGCTGGTTGTGTTCTTTCAAATGTGAGTATTATTACCATTTAACATTTAAGTCACTTTTAGAAAGATTAGATATTTTGCAAACTAGCAAGAAAGCAACAAGCATTTAGTTAAGCTTTCTACTTGCCAGGGACTGTGCTAAGATCTGGGGGTACAAAAACACAAAACAACAACCACAAAAAACCTCAATAATTCTCAAAGAATTAATTTTATTGTTTTAGAAAGCAGTTGATAAAAAGAATCTGAAAAGGATGTAAGAGGGTCCAACTCCTACTTTAGGGAATAGTGTAGAAACCTAGAAAATCATAAGGGAAATGAAGATTGACCTAGTCTGGGATTCTCCCCAAAATGGAAACTCCAGGAGAAATTCAACTGTGAGAGAAGAGAGTTGTCATAGCAGGGATATGTTCCAGAGTGACAAGACTGTAAGGATTCATGGATGTTTGAGGAGGTCCAAGTCACTGAGGCAAGATACAGAATGTGACAGCTTTGAGGTATGGTGCCAAAGTCTATAAAGTCAGAAGTAGAGCCAAAAGGAGAAAAGGGGGGCAGTCAGGTGAAGTAATAACATCACAAAGTCTTGGAATGCAGTAAATGCTTGGTGATTTATTGATGTTTTGGATGCTGATCTATAATTTATTTGGAATCACACTTGGGCTTAATGACTTTTTGTAATTTTGAAGGCATTTCTAGGCTCAGAGAGGACTGTACTAAGGCTATGCAAAAAAGGACATGATTCTGGGTAGTGGTTGTTATTTTTTTGTTTGTTGTTTGTTTTTATGGGAGCAGGATGGGCAGAGAGTGTGATGGAATAGGTTATAACTCTAGCTTTAGGATCATTAGAACTGAATTTGAGTCTGAGTTTTACCTTGTACCAAGTGTCTTTGGCAAAATGTTCCATCCCTGTGACTGCTTCTTCATTTGCCAAAGCAAAGATCAGTCTTCTTTAGAGTATAGGCTCAAATAGCTCTTACAGGGATCAAATGTACCAATACTTATGTAAGCACTTTACAAATTTAAAAACAGTAATAATATGTTGCACTTAGAACTTCAAATTTGGAAGGGATTTTGAAATTATCATTTCATTTGATCTTTACGATACCCTTAGGAGCTAATTTTTCATTGAGGAAATTAAAATAATAAAATTAAAAAATAAATAAAAACAATAAAATGAATATTAATTTGTGGAGAGGTATGTGACTGTGTGTATGTGTGTATGTGTGTGTATGTGTGTGTGTGGGTGTGGGTGTGTGTGCATGCCACAGGCTTGAATGTGTGTATAGAGAAGGAACAAGAGGGGAACAAATAACTGTACAACCTTTATCTTTGGGGATTTGCTGAAATGCTTTGAAGCTTCTAATTTTTAAAATGTCTTTGCCTAATTAGAAAACAAATTCTAATAATGCTCTTCATTAGCTCTTATTGATTGGCTGAAGAAAATGTCTGGGTACACAATAATAAACTTAGTATTTCTTTCCACATAGCTTAACTTCCTTTTGAACTAAGACTAGAAAGGTTTTATCCACTTTTCCTGAAGGTACAAATGGAGAAAAGCATGAAAAACTCTTCATTAAAAACTACAGAGTTTGGGCTTGTATCTCACATGAATCACTTACTACATGTGTGACCTTGGGAAGTCGCTTTAAAACTCTCTAATTCTCAATTTCCTCATCTGAAAATGGGGAGGGGATTACTAGATGGTCTCTTGATCATTTCCCTTTGATTATGACCCAGTAAGGTTTCCCTACTCTAAGCACTTCATATCCTCAGATTACAATTTGAGAAGATAGAATTTGAATAGTCTTCCACTCATCAATGTTTTCTTACATTCTTAATATCCATTTCCTTAGAGATTTATCAATTAATTAGTAAGTATTTATTGATGTCTCCTTATATAAGCAAGGCTCTTTGCCAGGTACTGTGATAAGAAGTACAAAATAAAAATGAATCATTTCTGTCTTTTAAAGAAATTACCTTATATTGTGGGAAACAACATATCAATATGCAAGTAGCTATAATATGTACAAAATACATAAAAATAATTTTTTGAGTGAAGGTGTAGTTGGGGTGATCATTTCAGGCCTCATGTAGGAGGTGACACTAGATTTGAGCTTTGAATGAAGATATAGATTTTTGTTTGGTAGAGTTAACTAGGAAATACATATCAGACATAAGGGACAGATAGTTTGTACAAAGATAGTAAGAAATGAATGTAACGTCATGTTGCTCTTTTCTAACAACTTTGTTTTTAGATGTCCTTTTTTAATCTCTACACTAGTTAGGTAGGTGGTAAAGATGGTAGACTAGGATTGAGAAAATGTAAGATCAATTTGCCTCAGTTTACTCAACTGTAAAATGGGGATAATACCAAGAATTACTTCCCAGTGTTGTTGTAGGAACCAAATGAAATATTTATAAAGCATAGTACCTGATACATAGTAGGTGTTTAATAAATGTTTGTTCTTTTCCTTCCCTTTTCATACATTTCTTTAGTGACACTGAAAAGCTATTATTCTTCCTTGTTCTATTCTTACTAGTACTCATCTTTGCCTAAAACATATAAATATCATTTAGAATTCCTTAGAAAAGAAAAAGTCACTATGCTCTGGGTCACTTCTAACTGAGCTCCAATAGGTGCTGAGTATCCTGGATGTTTCTAGATATTATTCATTATGATCATGCCAGTCTTGGAGTTATCAGGGCATAAACTTGCTCAGCTTCATGACCAAATGATGATACTCTATATAAAACCAAGATTCAAAAGAACTATGACTCATCTCCTTTTTAACTGAATGGAGGAATTATCTTTGGTGTTCTGTATTAGTTCTTATTTTCCAAATTACATAAAATAGCACCCCAAATGAATTAATTTTCAAAGTTATTGGGATTGCACATTAAAATGTAAAATTATTGACATCGTTTTGCTAGACTGATTAGGTTCTCAGCAAGTGTGGGTTTTTAATTATTCCGCCAAAGCTGAGGTTTATTAAATTTGAAAGAAGAGTCCAACAGGACATGCATCATGCAGTTGGTTTCAGCCTCATTACCTGTACTATTCGATTGCAAGAAAAGAATATTTGAATTCCTATTTATTAACTGATTGCCAAAGTAGCCTAATCATTTCAAGTAGTTGGTTCACCACATGAGAAAGATGAATTGAGAAGTAACTGAATGATTGATTTGTCCCCTCTGGGAAAAAAAAATACAACATAAATGTGTCATATCCAGTTACAGAGAATTGATGTTTTATGTAACTCCTTTTGAAGTAGAAATTAAATTTCCTTAAAAGGTTATATAAAAAAGTAGATGGGATGGAACCATGCGCCAACACACCATTACTCTAATAAATATGGGGGAAAAATACGTTTTGAAAAACTTTTCTGAAGTGTAGTGTTAAATTGATTTATGCAGTTCTGAACAGTAATTACAGAATGTGCTTATCTGGACACCCTCTGCTTCTATTGATCCTCTGTGTCTCCTGATGAAAAGCTCATAATTCATTACATTCTTGATGTTTAGAATTGTTGGAATTATTTATGATACAGAGTTATAGGTGCTAGAAGCCAAAGGGAGCCTGAGCTGATCATTTGCACTGCAGCAAATGCCGTTTTTCCTTAGCTGTGTGGGAAGCTGATTGTGTCCAGACATCATGTAGGCAGTAATTGGGATCTTGTTGGAGGGTGGGCATCTAAATAAACCTCTTCAAACCAATCTCAGAGACTCTATTTTTTTTTTTTTTATTTAATAGCCTTTTATTTACAGGATATATACATGGGTAACTTTACAGCATTAACAATTGCCAAACCTCTTGTTCCAATTTTTCACCTCTTACCCCCCCACCCCCTCCCCTAAATGTCAGGATGACCAGTAGATGTTAAAATATATTAAAATATAACTTAGATACACAATAAGTATACATGACCAAAACATTATTTTGCTGTACAAAAAGAATCAGACTCTGAATTATTGTACAATTAGCTTGTGAAGGAAATCAAAAATGCAGGTGTGCATAAATATAGGGATTGGGAATTCAATGTAATGGTTTTTAGTCATCTCCCAGAGTTCTTTTTCTGGGTATAGCTAGTTCAGTTCATTACTGCTCCATTAGAAATGATTTGGTTGATCTCGTTGCTGAGGATGGCCTGATCCATCAGAACTGGTCATCATCTAGTATTGTTGTAGAAGTATATAATGATCTCCTGGTCCTGCTCATTTCACTCAGCATCAGAGACTCTATTATATGTTTCAGGCTAAAAGTGGTCTTAGAAATAATCAAATTTAACTCACTCATTATATAGATGAAGAGACTGAGGACAAGAGAGATAACATATCCAAAGTCACATGGGAAGTAAATAAAAGACTTGGAATTTGAATCTAGGTTTTGTGTCTCTATATTAAGCTTTCTGAGGTTTTTTGTCACAGATTGATCTGAAGAGCATCCTCTTAATTGTTATGGAAGTCAGTCACAAGTATAACACTCTGAAATTTTGTAAAAGCCCAAGAGACTCAATATTATCCATTGGGTTCTTTTTTTTTTAATCTGTACCCAACCTGTATAAAAGTAGATTCTCAGTTGTATCTTCCATTTCAGCCAGTTCCATGTTTAATGTGGATTACACCTATCATGAATTTAGTCATATTGTTATACTGCATAATTGAAAAAGGACTCCATTGAGTCCAAAATAACCCATTGGTTATTTTGAAATATGGATCTATCTCAGACAAGGGACAATTAACCAATAATCTCTTTCATAAATGGATTTGTTGACTTTTTCAAAATAGTCCCTGTTTTCTAAAAGCTTTCACTTTAATGGGAGATAATGTTTATATACTGGGTTTTCAAAAGTCTTAGTGTAGTTTTGAGTTTTAATTACTTAAGCTATTAATTTTAATAATAACATGTACTATCTTATGTGATAATTGATAATGTTGAGTCTCTCTTGGACTTTCACAAAATTCCAAAGCAATGTACCACCTGGAGAAGGGAATGCCAAACCATTCTAGTATCTTTGTCAATAAAACCCCAAATGGGATCATGAAGATTCAGATAAAACTAAAAACAACTAAGCAACAAAATGTATGTGCATGAATAAATGTATGAATATGTGCTAGCAGGGTGTGTGTGTGTGTGTGTGTGTGTGTGTGTGTGTGTGTGTAATATCCCATTAGAATGTAAGCTTTTTGAAAGCAAGGACTATTTTGCTTTTTCTTTGTATTCCTGGCATTTAGCATAGTGCCAGAATAATAATGCTTAACTCACACCTATTGGTTTGTTAAATGATTGAAGCACTTTACCAGCACTTGTTTTCATGGTTTATACCTAATTAGAATATGGATTATTCAGATATTCTGTTTCATCAATAACTCTATCCCTGCCATAGCCATCATCTCTTCCATTCACCTTAGAGCTGCACAGCTAACATTTACTTCCTTCTAAAAAAGCTATTGGAATTTTCTAAAAAAATTTTCCGACTTTTTTTGGGGGGTCTGGGTGTATCCTTTCTTATCCCTAAGATACTTCCCTTGGAGTCACTGGTTCCATTCTGAGTAAGTCAGCCTATTTCAGCTTTAAAGACTTAATTAAACTGTCTATAGAAAGGATATGGTTTCATGCCTTACGGATGTCCACAAAATTTAAAAATAAATTTGCAATGCTATTACATTATGCTATTAAACCCCAAGCAATGTGCTTCCCTTGTTCACTGTTTAATTGTTTCTGACTTTCCCATATGGAAGGGACCTTCCTGCCAGATTCTAAAAAGTTCTCCTCTAACTTTATCCTAGAGAAACTTAACATCTGGCCTCAGCTGGAAATGTCCAAATGCTGGGGGCAGGACATGTTTACAAGTATCCCTGTGGATGTTTCAGGTGTAGGTAATATTCAGAAAGTCAAGTGTTTCATGAAGATTAATGGGGAAGAGAAGAAAAGGTATAGCTGTGTGATAACAGGCAGAATGAATATTATAGTGGGTTCCATGGCTCTGTGTGTGAGAGTTCTTAAAAAAGACTATCCAAATCTGAAGATCACTATAATGATTTTCATTACAACAAAACTCTGGGCCTGGGGATAGACTTAGGGCAGAAATGACAGAGATCTCTTATGCAGTTTGAATATTCCTGATTTCTTATTCAAACTGGGAAAGTGTTATTTTGGTTGCTGGAAATGATAGAGGGACACTCCCTACTGGGAGAGGTGAGATGATTCTAAATGAAACTTATGATTATAGTCATTGCAAATCAATTTTTTGCTTTTCTCAGAAACTTAATAGGAAGAGCTATGGGGGCAAAATCGCAATCAACAATAAGCCAAATATTTCAAACATTCCCTCGGAAAAAAATTAGGTTTTTTTTTTTTTTTTTTTTTTTTTTTGCCTTATGGAGAGTCCTGTGGAGAGGCTAATTCTACTACTCAGGCTAGGCTCTTTCCCTCTAAACTCAGTCCTACATTTACATAGTTATGGCCCTTGCCACTGAAAGCTGATTATGTTGACGATCCCATTTGGCTTTTCATTTGTCTGCCTGTTCTTGCTTCTACCTTATTTTCCCATTTGTTTTTAGCACTTTCTTTTTCCCTCTTGCCTATATGCTCATCTTTGTACTGCCAGGTAGTTCAGTGGTTAGAGTTTTAGACTCAGAATCTTTCTTCTTAAATTAAGTTTGAATCCTTAGTTCAGGTATTTATTAACTGTGTGACCCTGGTCAAGCCTCTTAGGTCCTGGTTTTCTAATCTTTAAAATAAGGATAATGAAAATATCTACCTAGCAGGGTTATTGTGAGGATCAAGAAAGATAACATAATATGAATGTTATGGAATATTATTGTTCTGTAAGAAAGGACCAGCAGGATGATTTCAGAGAAGCTTGGAGAGACTTACATGAAGTAATGAAATGAGCAAAACCAGGAGATCATTATACACAGCAAAAAAAGATTATATGATGATCAATTCTAATGGACATGGCTCTTTTCAATGAGATGATTTAAATAAATTCCAATTGTTCAGTGATGAAGAGAGCTATCTACACCTAGAGAGAGGACCATGGGAACAGAGTGGAATATAATAGCATTCTCACTCTCTCTGTTGTTGTTTGTTTGCATTTTGTTTTCTTTCTCAGTTTTTCTTTTTCTTCCTTCTTGATCTGATTTTTCTTATGCAGCAAAATAACTGTATAAATATGGATAGATATGTAAAAATTTATATATTTGTATATATTTATAAAATGTATATATTGGATTTAATATATATTTTAACATATTTAATGTATTGTACTACCTGACATCTAGGGGAGTGGGTGTGGGGAAGCAGGGGAAAATTTGGAACAGAAGGTTTTGCAAGGATCAATGTTGAAAAATTACCCATGCATGTGTTTTGTAAATAAAAAAAGCTTTAATAAAAAAGGAAAGATAATGTATAAAGGGTTTCACAAAACTTAAAAGTGTTATGTAAATGCTAGTAAAATATTAATTATTAATACATCTTTTCCTCAAGGGGCCACATTTTATTTTCATTTTAATTTGTTTATCCCGTTGATTTTACCACTTATACTTTGCTTCATCTTTGGGTCTTTGTTTCTTATTCTGAACTTTTCCTTTTTTTCCCTTTCTTTCTTTCTTTTCTTTTCTTTTTTTTTTTTTCTTTTTAGTGGAGGCAATTGGAGTTAGGTGACTTGCCTATCACAAAGCGATTAAGTGTTGAGTATCTGAGGTTAGATTTGAATGCAGGTTCTCCTGACTTTCAAGACCATGCTCTATCCACTGAGCAATCTAGCTGCCCCTATTCTTAACATTCATCTAAGATTGTAGATTCAGAGTTAAAAGGGAACTCAGGTTGAGCCCTCCTGTTTTTTTTTTTTTTTTAATAGTTGCAAAAACTGAGGTTTAAGGGAGGCAAAACGAGTCGCAGAGGTCCTCAAACTTTTTAAATAGGGGGCCAGTTCACTGTCCCTCAGACTGTTGGAGGGCCGGACTATAGTAAAAACAAAAACTTTGTTTTGTGGGTCTTTAAATAAAGAAACTTCATAGCCCTGGGTGAGGGGGATAATCATCCTCAGCTGCCGCATCTGACCTGTGGGCCATAGTTTGAGGACCCCTGTGAGTGAGTCTGAGTAGGTTACTATCCTTGTTGTCAGCATCAGAAGTCAGCTTTGAACCAATGTCCTTTGACTTCAGAATCTGCTCTTTCTACAACACTAAGGATTTTCAGGCTAGTTCTGAGCAATCATCTTAATATTTGGGGCACTACTAAGATTTTGTGGGCAATAAATAATTCTGGGTCAAAATTTTATTTGATAAATTTAGTCACTTCTAATTGCAACAGATAAAGAGCTAAGATAAGGTATTACTTATGTTCTCAGAATATTTTTTAAGTAGTTAATTACACTTGAAAGAGATATTGGAAATTTTGTTTTAAGTGATTCATTCAAAGCATTTCATATAATCAAGCTCTTCTCTAACCCCTCAGAGCTTATGAAATAGCAGTGAATAGACCTGCCAAGCATAGAATTGAGCTGAGTTCAGAAATGTTTCTAGACATATAAATATTCATTTCCTTTTGTTGTTGTTGTTCACTCAGAACTTCTCTGTTAATCCTTAGATTTGCTGAAAATGTTTCTTTCCTTTTGCGGTTTGATTTTTCTTCCACTAATAAATAAAAAAAATGAATGAATGAATAAGTGACACTTACATCAATAACTTTGCTTTTTTCCTATTGCAGTAGTTAGTTTGACTCCTTAGCTGTTTTCTCCTTCCTTTGCCATTTTCTCAGGTATAGAATTAGCCTATGAAGCTCAAACGTTCATGTTTGGCTCCTATCTTTTTTGGTCTGCCTTTTTGGCCTAAAGGATACTGACAAGATTATGCACACCAGCCAAAAGTCTTCTCTATCACTGAATTTCCCTTGGTTTCAGTTTTCTCATCTGTAAATAAGAAAGATGTATTTGATGGCCTTGAAGATCTCTTCCAGCTATAAATCTATGATCCAATGAATGAGTAGCCTGAATATAGGAAGGGATTCTTTTGAAGCTGCTTCTTCTCTAGAAGTCCTCACACAAAGGTGAGATGATCCTTTGATGGATATGTTTTAGAGAGGCCTCTTCAATTAAGCATGACATTAGATAGATATTCTGTGAGGTCCCTTACATTTTTGTCATTTTGTGACTTTTCTGGTTTTGAAGAGGTAAATATCACCCTACTGACTGAATACTTTGCATACATTAGCAAATATTGGTTTCAGCAAAAAATAAAAATCTGTAAAGGATATTTCTTTTCCAATTTCAAGACATTGAAGCCATTTCTATTCTAGTTAAATATAGCTTCATATGGTAATCAGACTCATTCATTTTTAGGACCAACATGGAACCTCAGAAATTATGTTCCCAAACTTGTTTTTTAGAGATGGGGAAGCTGAGACCTGGAGAACTGAAGGTATATAGCTAACTAAAAGAATGAATCTATTCCATGCTAATTCTGGAACTCTTGGACCCTCTAGTACACTTGTCTGATACTCCTCAGGATAATTGTAGAATTTTAGAGTTAGAAAATATTTCAGAGAACCTATCATTCAACTCATACTGCAACTCATATACCCAACAAGTCATCCAGACTTTGCTTGAAGATCTTAAGTAATGAGGAATCTCATTACTTCCTTAAGACTAAACTAGGTATTTTTCATATTACTTTGTATTTCTATACCTAAAAAACCCCCAAACAAACCAAGAAAACTAGGTAATTAGAATGAGTCCTTTTTAATATTTTTTCCTAAGGAAAAGAAAGAAAAGAGGAAAAAAGTGGATTTTACTTTGATTTCTTAATTACAGTATTTCAAAGGCTTTTATTTGGGTGGGGAGAGAGAAAAAAAATCTCTTCCTTGGGTTTAGATATTGCATCAGCTGAAAAAATGTCTTCTGTTTATATTCCCATTTGTAAAGCTGCCATTATTTTTAAAGTTGGAAATGACTAGGAGCAGAGAAAGGATTAATATTTTGCTCACTGTAGTTGGCATACTAAATTAAGCTTGGAATCTAAAAGAAAATGGAAATTTGAATCCTATCTCAGCCACCTATTAGTTGTATAACCTGCCAGTTACAACATCCATAAAATAGGGTTAATAATAAATTTCTACCTCACAGTCCTATTGTGAAGAGAAAATGAGAACAAACACATATACACATATACTTAAATGTCTATGTATCTCTATAGATATATAATATGCACAAGAAGGATGGAGAATAAGCATTTATATAGCACCTACTATATACCAGAAATTAGGATAAGTACTTTTACAATTGTTTCATTTGATCATTATAATAATCCTGTAAGATTGGTGCTAATATTATTTTAATTTTACAGTTGAGGAAACTGAAGCAAATAGAGATTAAATAACTCTATACTATGCCATCTAGTTTCCTAAAACCAATCACTTTATTTTATGGATAAGCAAACTAAGATTTAGTAAATTTAAATACCTTAACCAAGTTTATAAGTAGTAAGCATCAGATATGGGATTTGAACACAGGTCTTCTGGAGCCAATGCTTTTTTGTTTTGTTTTATTTTGTTTTTCCATTGTACCGGACAAGTGAATCAAAGTTCATGAATAGTTGAGTAATATTATTGAAATCTAAATTTTACAAAAACGGAACACTTGCTCATTTTTTGTAGAACCATAAATTCTCATTCAGCTCCATGAAGTTTGTTCTTTGATTAGTATCCTGATGTCTACTCACGAATAAACTCCATTGATTGGAGAGGTGCCCAGCTACTGGCTCTTCTTTTTTAACATACCAGTTATGTTTCATATCAAATAGTCTTTCTCCTGACAGCAATAAACACACCTCTACAGGGAAATCTCTTTGGAAGTTGTTAATCAGCAGGCTGTGAACTAGGGACCCGATTGACATATCTGTTGTTGCCACCTATAATTGCTTTTAAAGATTCATGCCCTATAATGATCTGAGGCACTCCTGTTATCTCTTTCCTGTGATTGATTTGCCACATCTGTCATCTGCACTTGCCCAGTTTAAGAGAGCTATTTGGCCTGAGAATAATATGGAAAACAGAAGTTGTTGTTGTGTTATGGCATTGTGTGCCTTCCAGATAGTGAGTGTCCCGGAACAGGCTCAAGTTGATCCTCTAGCAGTCTTTGGACTGAAGCCTCCCACCTTTTCCATTTTGACATTTGTCTTCATGCTCTATGGTTTAGCTTTATATACTGCCCCCAAAAGCTTAGGACTGCTTGCATGGAGAAATGGAAGCAGGCCCATCCTCAGAATTTCTTGGGGCAGTGGGCATAAATAAAACCTTTACAAAGGTTTTGCTATGAGGGACTGGAATTTTAATGCTAGCTACAAACCTAGTCAAGTGTTATTCTTGTGACAAGGTAGTAGGATGAAAGGATTTAGAAGTGGAAGAGAGTTTAGAAATTATCTTGATCCTTTTGCAATGTTGGTAAAGTCACTTTTGAGTCTTTGGGCCTTAGTATCTTTTTCTAGAGAAAAAGAACGTTGGACTTGATGACAGCCAAGGAT
The DNA here is from genome assembly GCF_902635505.1 of Sarcophilus harrisii. NCBI lineage: Eukaryota > Metazoa > Chordata > Mammalia > Dasyuromorphia > Dasyuridae > Sarcophilus > Sarcophilus harrisii. The sequence continues at coordinate 563,125,747 of NC_045427.1, read as the reverse complement.
TTTTTTCAGCTTTTATCTCTTATTTTATAATCCAAAAATCATCATTTCACAGATGAGGAAAATGAATACCAGATAGATTAATGATAGTATATACATGTACTATATATTATACATGCACATATGTGTAACACATATGCAGATATACATATACACATGTACAAACATACACATGCATATGCTATAAAATGTTATATGCTTTATTCTCTATACTCCAGGCATATATGTTATGTTTTAATATGTATATATACATTTATACATTATAAACATGCATAAATACATGCATATATAGATGCAAACATACATAAAACATATATATGTATATTTATACACAGACACACAGATACATCTATATGGAGAAGGGATGTGCTTTGAGAGTTGCAACACATTTTATACTTTTTTGCTGTTCTGAATTTTATGTCTCACTGTGCTCACTCACAAAGGTATTAGAGCAGGAACAAGATCTTAATCCATTTCCTCTGGCTCTAAATCCTGGGTTCTTTCTAGTGGATTAAATAGTAATTAGAATACAAACTCTCAGAAGGCACAATCAAGTACTCACCTACAGGTAAATATTGTGAACATTATCCCCATTGTGTTATCATTGTTGTTATCATAATCATACCAGTGAATATTTGTGTAGCACTTTAAGGTTTGCAATATATTTTGTGTCTGTCATGGTATTTGATTTTTTACAATGTGTGATAGATGTTAGTTACTATTTTTAAGTGACTTGCCCAGGACCATACAGTTAGTACTATTTGAGTCAGGATTCATACTCAGGTCTTCCTAATTCTGAGTTCAGTGATATATCTACCATATCACCTGGAGGTAGTGAAGCATAGTGGAGAAAAACTCCCATCAGAGAACCTGGATCTGAGTTCTGTTTTTCATACTTAATGACACTAGGACTCTGGGAAAAACACTTTGCCTCTTTGAGACTCCATTTCTTCATCAGTAAAATGGGGATGACAGTATTTGCAATATTTACCTCAGTGGGGAGATGGTGGCACAGTAGATTGATCTCTGGGCCTGGAAACAAGAAGATCTGGGTTCAAATTTGGCCTCTATACTTACTAGTTGGGTGACCCTAGGCAAATTACTTCACCCTGTTTGATTCAGTTTCCTCATTTGTAAAATGAACTGGAGAAGGAAATGGCAAGCCACTCCAGTATCTTTGCCAAGAAAATTCCCAAATGGGATCACTAGGAGTTAGACATGACTGAACAATAACAATATTTGGCTCAGAGGTTTATTTAAAGAAAAATGCCCTATAAACTTTGACACACTATATAAATATATGCTATTATTATAAATGCGTCTTTGGGCATCAACAATGACCTCTACAAATAATTGTGCACCTCCAGCAAGTGACAAGTTTTCCTTAGAGGAAAAGAAAATAACCTGCCTGAAGGACTATGCAGGGCTGCATTTCCAACACCAAATAGTCTTATTCTGTGCTTTTTGATAGAAGAATGAAACAGAAATTGGATTAGGGGAAAAAAAAACCATGGACTCATTTTACCTAAATTGTTTGAGAAAGCCAAGAGTTTAAAAAGCCCCATTAAATTCCTAAATTATCTAAGAAGCCCATTGTTTTCTAAAAAGATATGTGGCATCATATTATTTTTAAATATAGCTTAGGATTGGGGGCAGTGGGATACTGTTGAAGGAATGATAAATTTACAATCTTGATACATAAATTTGAAAGTTGGTCCTGTGCTTTGGAACCTCTGTGATTTTATATAATCACTTGGTCTCTCCTAGCCTCAGTTTCATAATGAACAAAATGAATCAGACTAAAAAACTTCTTAGGTTCTTTCCAGATCTATGAGCTAATGTCAAAGGGATTTATCAAAAATTGTTTGAAGTTTAGCAAATAGGATATGTAGAAAGGGAGAGGAGGATAGAAGAGACAGGTGAAAACAAGTTTTCCACAAATCACATCTTTTTTAAATAATAGCTTTTTTATTTTCAATATACAACTAAAGATAGTTTTCAATATTCACCTTTGGAAAACCTTGAGTTCCAATTTGTTTTTCCCCTGAGGCAATTGGGGTTAAGTGACTTGCCCAGTGTCACATAGTTAGGACATCTTATGTATCTGAGATCAGAATTGAACTCAGGTCCTCCTGAATTCAGGGCTAGTACTCTATCCACTGCACCACCTAGCTATCTCAGAGTTCCAAATTTTTCTCTTTATTCCTTCCTCCCCTAGACAACAATTAATACAATATAGGTTAAACATTTGTAATTATTCTAAGCATATTTCTATATCTATCCTGCTACACAAGGAAAAATCAGATCAAAAATGGAAAAAAATTGAGAAAGGAAAAAAAAAATCAAGCAAACAACAGAAAAAAGGTGAAAATACTCTGTTGTGATGCCCATTCAAAACGCTCTTTCTGGATGCAAATGTTTCTCACCATAATACAACTATTGGGATTGTCCTGAATTGCCTATTGTTGAAAAGAGCCAAGTGTATCAGAGTTGATCATCACACAATTTTGCTGTTCTTTTGGTTCTACTCACTTCACTTAGTATCAGTTCATTTAAGTCTCTCCAGGCTTCTCTGAAATCATCTTGCTGATCAGTTCTTATAGAAAAATACTATTCCATAACATTCATATACCTTAACTTATTCAGCTATTTTCCAGCTGATAGGCATCCACTCGGTTTCCAGTTTTTTTCTACTACAAAAAGGACTATTACAAACATTTTTGCACATGTGGACCCTTTCCCCCCCCCCTTTTTTATTACATCTCTCTGATACAGGACAAGTAGAGACACTTCGATATCAAAAGGTACACACAGTTTGATAGCCCTTTGGGCATAGTTCCAAATTTCTTTCCGTAATTTTTGGATCATTTCATAACTCCACCAACAATGCATTAGGGTCCTCTCCAACTTTAATCTTATCTTTTCCTGTCACTTTAGCCAACCTGAGAAGTGTGTAGTGGTACCTCAGAGTTGTCTTAATTTGCATTTCTCTAATCAGTAGTGATTTAGAGCATTTTTTCATATGACTAGAAATGACTTTAATTTCTTCATCTGAAAATTGTCTGTTCATATCCTTTATCAATTGGAGAATGGCTTGTATTCTTATAAATTGGAGTTGATTATATATTTCAGAAGCCTTTATCAGAATGATAATGATTAGAGAAATGCAAATTAAGGCAAATCTGAGGTACCACTATACACTTCTCATTTACATTTTACATTTATATTACATTTACTTCTACATTTTACATTGCAAAAATTTCCCCACTGCTTCTATTCTAATTTTGTCTGCATTGGTTTTTTTGGTACAAAACCTTTTTAATTTAATATAAAAAATTATGTATTTTGTATTTCAATATTATCTTTTGACCTTATTTTGATATAGGATTTTAGGTCAATGCCTAGTTTTTTTTTTCCCCATAATATATTCCAATTTTCCCAGCAATCTTTGTCAAATAGTGAGTTCTTATTCTAGAAGCTGGAGTCTTTGAGTTTATCAAACATTGGATTACTATAGTTGTTGACTACTGTGTCTTGTGAACTTAGTCTATTCTACTGATTCACTACTCTTATTTCTTAGTCAATACCAAATGATTTTGATGATTATTGCATTTTAATATAGTTTTAAATCTGTCTGGATAGCTATGCCATCTTTGACAAACCACATCTTTCACAAAGCAAACAAAGATTTGTCACCAAACTTATTGTTTAAAAGCCAAAGTTTGGCTTTAATAATTTTAAAGGGGGCGGTGATATTTCCTAGGCAAGAAGTATTCTGGGTATATTAAGCAGGCTGAAATGGCTCTGTTATCAAAATTTTAGTTTTAGTCTTTTTGTCAAGCTTGGAATGCAGCCAGTTACTTTTCTGTGAAATTATATGTCCTTAATAGATCTTTTTCATTCAATTGTATGTTACTAAACACATTTAAAATAGAGTTGTTGTCTTGGTTAAATAAAAATGAATGCCATCTGAATTCTGGTCTTTCAGTGTTGTTGGGATTGTCTTACATTAGCCTTTGAAGCTGGTGTGTGTATGTTAATTAGTAAGATCACCTTTCTGCATTATTTACATATAATTAAAGATTATGTTACCTTGCTCTTTTCCTAGTTCAAGAAACACTTATTAACTATAATTCACCAAGCAAAGACTAGGTATTAGTAATATAAAATATAAAAGAAATAGTCACCACCCTCATTATTTTTATAGAGGGTGTGCAACATTTCAGTTAAGAATGAAAACAAAGTCTCTACAAAATGATGAGAAGCAATTTAAAGAAAGAAACAAAACACTTAGGAGGCTTTTATAAGAAATGGTATCTGAATGAATGGTGCTTTTAAGGCAGCTATAGATTTTAAAGGGAGGTGCAGAAGCATTATATATTGGAAAGATCACTTACTTTAGAATCAAAAGTCCAGAACTTAAACTTTATTTCCAATGGGAAGTACCTTTGTATTCTTGAGCAACTCACTTAAACTTCCTGGGATTCACTTTATTTATTTATTTATTTTAATGACAAAAACAGGCCTTTGGTCTTATTTAAGGTTCCCTCCAGCTCTTCATCTAGGATCATAGGATCTGTTATAAGAGTGCATTCCAGGTATGAAATGAGAATACCATTCATGCAAAGTCATAGAGGTAGGAAACGAAATGTCATTACAACTCCAGAAGTTTGAATAGAACAGAGAGCATGAGAAGTGAAGTAATTTCAAATAAGATTGAAAACATAAATAGAGAATACTTTTTTTCAGGACATTAGGTCAAAAGTATTTATTTAATTTCCTGTAATGACCCATTTGGAGTCAGCTCTTTCATATTTTCCCATTATCATACTCATACTTGTGCAGATATTCTAAATTGATCAAAATGTACCATTTGTATTCACAGAGGAGATGACTTTAATTGTTATCCTCTATTTTAGCTTGGAAAAATGACATTTGTTTTTCTAATTTACTTTTAGGGGAAAGATTAATTTAGTCTTGTCCTGGGTTTCAACATTTGTAACATGGCATTATCAGAAAAAAGAGGACCAGTTATTTCATTTAGAATACAAAATATGAGTAAAATTTGTTTTATAAGAAATTGGAACTTTCTGTATGTGCTCTTGTGCATTAAAACAAAACAAAACAAACACAAAACACTCAAAAAAATTTTGTTGAAAAAATGATTGAATGAATCCTGCTCTGGAAATTAAATATGTTGATGGAATGAATGAAACAATACTTTTCCATTTAGATTAAAAGAATCAGAAACTCCTGCCAATGTTAAAGAAAGTATAACTTATGCTAGCTGAAAATGCTTACCTCTGCTGACTTTATTCACAAACTGGACTTCTACTTAGTGTTTGTAAAAGCACTTTCACATATATTTCATTTTACTGTGATTCCGGTGGCCTCCAAAAGGAATTTTAACCCCAGTTGTCATAGATAAATAAATTTAGGTACTGGAGAGTTTGAATTGCCCAAAGAGTTTGAATTGCCCAAAGCCACACAACCAGAAGAAATCAGAAGCTGAAAACCTAGGTTTCCTGATTCTTAATCCACAGCTCTAGTCTTGTAAAACCCATAACACTGAGCTGGGCAAAAGTGTTTTCTTTAACAGCCTCTTTGTAGATATCAGGTTCCTTAATCCCCTTCTTTTTTTCCCTCTCCACTCCAAAGAATACTAAGTTTTAGACAATTGCTTTAGAACATAGTATGAAAAAGAAATTGAAACTGAAAATCAAAGGTATCCATAGTCCACATATTCTTTCTTATGACAATGTACTTACTGCCATTCCTTTTAATGGGAATAAATTGCCTGCCTATGCAGAGTTTTCTTCCTCATTCTCAAAGTCTATCCCTTGTTCCCTGGCTTGACAGATATTCTGATATTCCAGATCATTAATTTGATCCCTTCTGACGGATATTTATGGCCATGAACTCACACACTATAGCCACAGGCAATCTGGAGTTGTTAATGATGTCCTCAGCAAGGAGAATTTCACTTAATGACCTATGTGGGAGCCATACTTTTTAATATTATGGACATTGAAAGAAGATAAAAATTGAATGCTGTATATAACCTATGTACATAGAGAAAGGTGTACAGAATGCCTCATACAGGTGTGGATACAGAAACAAAGACTTGGTAGTCTGGAGTGTTCCTATAAAGGCATGGGTCAATGGAGAGAGAACTGCAGACATCATTGCTCCTACTTAAGTGCACTGCTGTGAAGCAGTGAATGATTGTTCCCTTTCTACTTGGCCCCCATTATCACTGAAGATGCAAGAAAAGATATTCAAACATATTTATTAGGTTGTAAATGGGAAATGTCATTACCACATCTAGATTAAAGCTTAAAAAATGTCACAGGGCACTCAGCAGTTCCAAGGACTTTGCAGGGTATTATTCTACACTTACTCCTTTTCTTCCACAGTGTTTAAGGGGTGAGCATAAAGCTGTGACTTTTCTATTCAAGTGAAAAAAAAAAAAAGAAATGCCAGTATTTGGTTAGAGTTTTGGTTGGATAGCTCATTACATTTTGAGATAGCTCTAATCTTTGCATCCTCCCCTTTTTCAAGTTTAACTTATTTTATTTCAAATCCAAAATTCCCTTCAAAAATATTTTTGTGCACTCTGGGACCAACCAAAAGAAATTCAACTCTTCTTCCATGGTCCCCTAGAATCATGCCCCACTACTGCCTCCTCCAAGTCATTTCTTCTCCAGCCTAAATATGCCCAAATATTTCAATTAATCATCCATATAACATAAATACCTACCAATTTGGTTCTCTTTCTCTGGATGTCCTCCACTTAATCAATATCCTTCCTAAAATATTTCACTTGGAATTTAATATAATATGCCATAAGTGACATGCACTGGGCAAAGGAAAGCAGAGCTATCATATACCTAGGCCTGGGCAATACATCTCTCAATGCAGTCAGAGAGCATATTCCCTTTCATATCATAACTGATTCAGGTGAACTTGTATTTCCCTAAAGCTCCAGAATTTCTTCAGAGGAAATGTTTCTATCACTACTTCTATCCCAAAATTATGTTATGAACCTACATATCAAATTTTATATTTATCCTTAACCCATTTAATCTCATTAGACTCATCTAGTGTTGTAGCTTAGTGAGATTTTTCAGATTCTTATTTGGTCATCCAAAGTGTTAGCTTTCCTTTTAGTACTCTTTCCTTAAAATATGATGTACAAGTCAAATGCAGGTAGCCTGGGCCTCTCTACTAGACACCCCTTTCCAATTTATATTTGTTTGAGGCAGCTATTGATATCTAATGAATCCATAGATATATCAACTGTCCTTATTCTTTTTACATTGTAATTGCTTTGAAGTAGCTTGAAGTATAAAGCCAGGAACTTTTGTCATTAACACCTTTCTTTTGGGCTTATTTTCACTTTTGATTAAATTTTCAAGACTTTATATACATGCATTCTTGTTAGTTCTTATTAGGTCTACTCCATCCTTGGCCAGGGGCCTGTCATTCTCAATCTAATCTAAAATTACCATTTCCCCTGGCATTTAGCACAATGCTCTCTAAATGGCATCTCATAATTTCTTGTTAAATTGAATTAAACTCTTTTTGTTTTATAGAAGCTAGTTAGGTATGGAAGACAAAATATTTAATAAGGTTTTAAGTAGCCTGAGTTCTTTTTTTTCCTAACTAGCTGTGTGAACTAGTCACTTAATCTGTCTTGGACTCAGTTCCTCATCCTCAAAATGACAGCACTAAACTATGTGTTTTCTATTGTTCTTCCTATCTTTAAAATTTCTTTTATTCTAAAACACTTTATCACTTTTGAAGTGGAAAAAAAATCTTAAAGAAAATTGACTAATCAAAGGTCACATTGCAGTTATCTGACTACTGTTAACCAGTTTCTTTCTTTTGCTGAGCTATACACAGGATGGCAATTTGATGCAATAAATTGGTGAATGCCCTTGTCATCATAGAGAGATTGTTATTCTTTGTATTAGAGAAACTTGCCTTTGAATTGTTTTATTTTTTGCCAATAACTCAGAGGGGCAAAGATACACAGATTTAAATGACCACATATGAAATTCTCCTTTCAAAAATATGGATAGAGATGACGCACAATACTTGTTCTATGTTGTCCTATAACCAAATGTTTCAATTAAACTCATTCCCATTAACTGATCAAAATAATTTTGAATCTATTATCTGGATTGCTTCAGGCTCTGACATGAATCAGAAGCTTGCATTTCAGATGTGTGCTTGGGGACTGTGTCCATCAGGGTTCTTTCTAGAGCAGATTAAGGGGTTTCTCATCAATGGCTGTGAGCATTTTATGAAAAAAGGCAAAAACAAAAACAAAAACAAATGCACATCCACAGCCAATAATTGGGTTTTGTCCCACAGATTCCTGTTTAAGGAAGCATCTGGTTTTACACATGTCCAAGGAAGCTTAAAAGTAGTCCCTGTGCCTACAATTAGATGTATTTTGTGTACCCCGTGGCAGACCTAGGATCATAGGAAAGAACTGACAGGGAAACAGGCTTTAGCTCTATATTAGGAAGAACTATCTAACAACCAGAGCTGCTAACAATCAAATGCATTTATGATGGACAGAATTCTTTGTTCCTATAACTTTTCAGAGAACATGGTAACTTCCTATCAAAAAGAGCTACTGGAGTCTAGTGATTGGAATTGTTCATGGAATCAGAAGACCAGCCTTCATGGTCAAGGTATCTAACTCCCAATTCACCCTCAGTATCATCATTTGTAAAATAACTACCACCCTCAGTGAGTTCATGTACCTTCATTAGTTTAGAAGTGAAATAATGCTAAATAAACCCTCCCTTCCTCCCTCTTTTCCCTTCCTTCTTTCCTCCGTTCTCTCATTTCTTCCTTTCTTTTTCCTTCCTTGCTTCCATTCCTCTTTCTCTTCTTTCCTTCCTTCCCTCCTTTCTTCCTCCCTTCTCTCTCTCATTTCATTTTCCCCTTCCTTCCTTTCTCCCTTCTTTCCTTCCTTCCTTCCTTATCTTAGGGTTCATCAAATAGATTTCTTTCTTAAGGACCATGCCTTAAACCCAAGCCCCTCTGACTCTTATTGATTGGTCAACAAAAAATCCCAGGCCAAGTCCACTCAGTTTTTTTTTTTTTTTTTTTTTGACCTTGATTCCTCAGAGTATAGATAAATAACAATTGTATTGGTCAGAAACACCCAACATATTTATCTCTAAGATTGATTTTTTTTATGAGTAGGAAAAACATATATACTTTGCCTCATTTCTTACCCAAACTTTATCTCTGTCTAGCACTGCCTCAGTCAAACTGAGAGCTGGCAGCAATCTTAGCTTAAAAAGGCCAAGGTCTTTCATTGCATTCAGGGACATCTCTATGTGTTTTTCTAAATCTTGCCACTGGAACCAGATGGCTCCAAAGAGAAAATGAGACTGGGGACTTTGCACAACCTTTCCTCACTAAAATCCAATTCAATTACATGTCATAGAATCATCTTTCTGATGTAATTATGTGATCCTCTATTATTTGATGGGTACCATACAATATTTTCACAAGTGATTGCTTTCTGATGTTCTTGAACCAGAATTTTTTGGATCAGGAAGAACTCTCAGAGACCATCTAATTCTACCTGAAGGTAAGAATAGTATATTGTATGAATAGTAAAGAGATATGGAATAGTATAAAAGAAAAATTACAGGCTAAGAATTAGGTGATACAGACTGATGCTGAGTGAAATGAGCAGGACCAGGAGATCATTATATACTTCAACAACAATACTATATGATGACCAGTTCTGATGGACCTGGCCATCCTCAGCAAGGAGATCAACCAAATCATTTCCAATGGAGCAGTAGTGAACTGAACCAGCTACGCCCAGAGAAAGAACTCTGGGAGATGACTAAAACCCGTTACATTGAATTCCCAATCCCTATATTTTTGCCCACCTGCATTTTTGATTTCCTTCACAAGCTAATTGTACAATATTTCAGAGTCTGATCCTTTTTGTACAGCAAAATAACAGTTTGTCATGTATACTTATTGTGTATCTAATTTATATTTTAATATATTTAACATCTACTGGTCATCCTGCCATCTGGGGAGGGTGGGGGTAAGAGGTGAAAAATTGGAACAAGAGGTTTGGCAATTGTTAATGCTGTAAAGTTACCCATACATATAACCTGTAAATAAAAGGCTTTAAAAAAAAAAAGAAAAAAAGAATTAGGTGATAGATTTTCATCTGGGATCTGTCACTAATCATCTGAAGGACCATGAGAAATTCCCCCCCCCCCCTTGAAACCTCATGTATTTTTTTTTCATCTATCATATGAGAATAACAGACTAAATGCCTATGCCAGTTGTGATTTCAGTACTGAAACAATATGTGTGTCTCTCCTTTGTTACCAGGTCATTCAGGAAAGAGGATAGATTGAGAACCAGAAGATCATGTACATAGAGTTAGACGGGATCTCACAAGCCATCTCATTTTACTTAGGTGCAAACTGAAGCTCACAGAAATAAAATTATCTGCCCAAGGTCCACATCTAGAAATGTAGCTGGTAACTATCTGAAATGAACTTTAGGCCAAATCCATCTAATTTGAAGTCCAGTGTTCTATCTACTGTCCCTCACTGTCAGACCATCTGACTTTCATTCCAGTATACTGTCTCAAATGTCTGTGAATGTATGTTCTAAGGCATATAATACTTTTTCATTTTTATTGGTGGTGTCCCTAAGTTTCAAATCTCTCCCAAAATAAGTACTTATTTTCCTTTTACAGATTAAATAAAAAGCCAAACCTGTCTGTGGTTTTACAAATGACCCCCATATGGGGTTACTGATAACTGAATGATAGGAACTTGACTCTTCCATATAACACAATATAGCTTGGAAGTATTCCTGAATCTATGTGTTTGCTTGACTATATAACTTGATTATAAACTTTTCAAGAATAGGGATTGTTTCTTGTATTTTTTCTCCTCCATTCTTTTGTTCATTTTAAGAAAAGGCTTGCCCTGAATTAATTCTCAATAAGCCTGACTGTTACTAGAAACATTTCCAGTTTGGGAAAAAACTGTTGATGGGGGTGCTGATGGCAGTGGGTGGTTATGGCACAGAGGCTGACAGTCTAACAGCAGATCTAGTCATATTTTGCATGTCTTAACCTATGTTAGCTAGATGGCAAAGCATTATTATTTTACTAAAGTGGGATGAAGGGGAATTTGAGATTTCTGAGACAGTAAAGTGGGGGAATTCTTGGAGATTGGTTAGGTTTTGCAGCACAGAGTGAGGAGGTAATGCAGATTGAGGGAAATTATGAGATAGAGGGAACTTCAAGAAGTATGAAAATTGTATTTTTCCTGGGAATGTGATAGGCGAGAAGTTTTGTTCCACAAACAAAGAGATTCTCTTTTGCTCCTTTTGTCATTCTGGCCTGGCTAATCATTTCTCTAGTTCTTAGCATTTGAAATTCTGTTTTTGAGAAATTTTATTAAGGACCTTGTGTGTGTGTGTGTGTAATGTTGCAAATAGAAACTTAATAGCTATTACATATTACTAAGGTTACTATAAAAGACTCTACTCCACCTTTTAGTGCTTCCAAATGTACCCTGTAAAGATCAATCTGCTTGACAAAGAAATTGAAACTATTTGTAGCCATATGAAAAGATGCTCCAAGTCATTATTAATCAGAGAAGTGCAAATTAAGACAACTCTGAGATACCACTACATACCTGTCAGATTGGCTAGAAAGACAGGGAAAGATAATGCAGAATGTTGGAGGGGATGTGGGAAAACAGGGGCACCGATACATTGTTGGTAGAATTGTGAATACATCCAACCATTCTGGAGAGCAATTTGGAACTATGCTCAAAAAGCTAACAAACTGTGCATACCCTTTGACCCAGCAGTGTTACTACTGGGCTTATACTCCAAAGAGATATTAAAGAAGGGAAAGGACCAGGATGTGCAAGAATGTTTGTGGCAGCCCTCTTTGTAGTGTCCAGAAACTGGAAACTGAGTGTTTGCTCATCAACTGGAGAATGGCTGAATAAATTGTGGTATATGAATATTATGGAATATTATTGTTCTGTAAGAAATGACCAGCAGGATGATTTCAGAAAGGCCTGGAGAGACTTACATGAACTGATGCTGAGCAAAATGAGCAGGACCAGGAGATCATTATATACTTCAACAACAATACTCTATAATGAGTAATTCTGATGGACGTGGCCATCTTCAACAATGAGATGAACCAAATCAGTCCCAATAGAGCAGTAATGAACTGCGCCAGCTACGCCCATGGAAAGTGCTCTGGGAGATGACTGTGAGCCACTATATAGAATTCCCAATCCCTTTATGTTTGTCTACCTGCATTTTTGATTTCCTTCACAGGCTAATTGTACACTATTTCAAAGCCTGACTCTTTTTGTACAGGAAATTAACTGTTTGGACATGTATACATGTATTTAATTTATACTTTAACATATTTAACATGTATTGATCAACCTGCCATCTGGGAGAAGGGGTAGGGAGAAGGAGGGAAAAAGTTGGAAGAAAAGGATTTGCAATGCTGAAAAATCATCTATGCATATATCTTGGGAATAAAAAGCTATAATAATAAAAAAAGATCCATCTGCTTTTGACGTTAAAACAACAACAACAACAACAACAACAACAACAACAACAACACACACACACACACACACACACACACAAAATCTTTCCTACATAGAACCTTTGGTTTTCAGTACCTACAAACAATGGAGCACCATGGCCATGGCCTAATTAAATAACTTAGAATGAGATTACCTAATTGGAAATAACATTGAGGATTTTCTTTTTTAAAGGCAACATCTACTTTTCATTCTGATATCTGGTATAAACAATATCATTAACCTTTACTGACATACAATCCAAAGACATTCTTAAGTATCAAAAGATGACCATTCAACATTTGGGTGAGTGGAATAAAAAGGGACAGGGAGATTGATACAATTTTTTCTGTGGGAAAAATAAGGAAGCAAGATGGTTTCCCCTTGAGCATGAGTGAAGTGAAGTTGTGTAGTAATGAGTGAGTAGCGTGTCTCCTGAAAATTACTAGGGCAGTTTACTACTCCTACCATCTGTGAACCTCAGTTTCCTCATCTGTACAAAGTACAGCTTGGACTAGAGAGTCTGAGGTGCCAGTTCTAGATTTCTGAACCAGTAATGCTTTGATCTTCCAACCAGCTGCCAATACAATTACAATGCTCTGAATTTTTCAAACTCTATGGATCAGGGCATGCATTGAGCTCTCATCCATTTCAATTCACCTCTCTGCCCTATATGGGAATAATAAGGATAGTTAGGGTTTAAGCCTGTGTTTTCATTGTTTATAGGAAATACCTGGATCATGAAACTCCTCCATCAATGCAGGCTGGGAACTTCTCTGCAATTTAGGAATGCTGTGGTTGCAAAAGAGTAATGTCATTAATATTAATGGCCATGCTGCATGAAAACTGAAACAATCTCCTGCAGCAAGGCTCCCTGTTTGTTCCTGTCTAGAGATGGCCTCCCGATGCTCATATAGGCCTCTGTTTCAATATTTGTTTGTGAAATAAAGGGCTAGGAAGGTTTCAGAATCCAAGAAGAGCAGAGGAGGTTTATAGTTAAAAACAAAAGACCCTCTGCAGCGTGTCAGATATTTTTGGAGGTGATTTTTTTTGGGGGTGTGTGTGCGTGCGTGTGTGTGTGTGTGTATGTGTGTGTATGTATGTGTGTATGGGTGTGTGTATGTTGCACAAGAGTGCATATACATGAAATCAGGATAGTTCACAAACAAGCTAACAGCAAAGCTGACTAACTGCTCTAATTTGCCTGATCTGAGACAAGCCAAGTGCAGCAAAAGAGAATCACGATGCAACCACTGCACATTTTCTTTTTGTTAAAATAACCCAAGGCAGTATCAGGAAGCCAGTTGAGGATTACTAGAAAAGGCGCTTGCTTCTTGGCATTGCCCTTTTAACAATCACAAATGCTCTCATTTCTTCCAGTTCTCCTAGAATCAGCTTTAAGTTTAAAACTAACCTAGTCAAGCCCATCAAATTCCAGATGCATCTGTGCTTTATAGCTCCCTCTATCCAGCCCAACACAGACATTAAAAAAAAAAAAAAAAAAAAAAAAAAAAAAAAAAAAAAAAGCGCAATTGTTTTCCAAAAGTAGAATGAGCTAGTTGGCTTGATAAGGAAGACTTGTTTCACAACATTTGCAAACCCAATGGGGGTCTAGCACGTGTTTGTTTCTTGCAAGTCAAATGCTTTATTTGTGAGACAAAGATGGTGCAGAGTTCCAGTAAGATGTAGGAGAAATGATCCTGCTATTTCAGAGTTTTGGTTGACAAGATGAGGACTGAGGGAAAAGTCAGCCAGTGTCTTCATCAGAATGAATTTTTCATAAATTTGAAAAACAGCATCTAGGATTCTGACTGAATTAGCCAACTGCCAATTCTGGAAAATTCTGAGATAAGATGAGCAAAACTGAGTTGTTACCCTACCCCATCCCCATTTCTTTCATCTATGACATTCAGAAGCCATAAAATTTTTTTTTTTGTGCAAATGCTTTAGGGAAAAAAAAAAAACATAATGAAGATTCTGATAGACGTGGCTCTCTTCAACAATGAGAGAATTCAGGCGAGTTCCAAATGGTCTTGTGATGGAGAGAGCCATCTGCAGCTAGAGAGAGGACTGGGACAGAGTGTGGATCACAACATTGTATTTTCACTTTTTTTTTTATTGTTGATTGTTTGTATTTTGTTTTCTTTCTCATTTGTTTTCTTTTTTGATCTGATTTTTCTTGTGCAGTATAATTGTAGAAATATGTTTAGAAGAATTGCAGATGTTTAACATAGATTACTTGCCATCTAAGGGAGGAAGTGGGAGAAAGGGAAGGGAAAGTTTTGGAAGGCAAGGTTTTGCAAGGATGAATGTTGCAAATTATCTATGCATATATTTTGAAAATAAAAAGCTTTAATAATAATAATAATAATAATAATAATAAAGAACTGATGAACTCTGATAAAAAGAACCAAGAGAACATAGTACACAGCAAGTACAAGATTATCTGATGATTATTTTTGGTGGATTTGGCTCTCTTCAACAATGAGATGATTCAGGCCAGTTCCAATGAACTTGTGATGAAGTAAGCCATCTGTACACAAGAGAAAGGACTGTGGGACTGAGTGTGGATGCCAACATTGTATTTTCACTTTTTTATTGTTGTTTACCTGCATTTTAAAATTCTTTTTCCTTTTTGATCTGATTTTTCTTGTGTAATATGAGATTTGTAGAAATATGCATAAAAGAATTGGATGTTTAACATATATTGGATTACTTGCCATCTAAGGGAGGAGGTGGGGGAAAGGGAGGGAAAAAATTTAGGACACAAGATTTTGTAAGGGTGAACACTGGAAATTATTCATGTATATGTTTTGAAAATAAAAAGCTTTAATTAAAAAAATAAGGAAGCTAGTTTAGCAATTTTGGTTATTTTTACCTTGTACCTATAAATTCATATGATTTAGAGCTTGGAGAGGTTTGGAGAGGTCATGTAGGCCAACAGTCTCATATTTTTGCAATGAGAAAAGCAGAAATACACAATTGTAAAACTATCACTTTAGAGTTGGATGGAATCTTAGAATTAAGTTAGATTTAGAAAGGATCACAGATTTGGAGTTAGAAGATTTCTTAGAAATAATTGAATTCAACTTTGTTATTTTATAAGAAAATAGACTGAAGTGACTTATTCAGGGTCACTCAGTTTTCAAATGTTTCAGGCAGATTTTTGACACCTATCTTAATGACTCACAATTCGACATTATGCTTACTATGCCAGTAGCTCACTCAATGTCACCCAGTACTTTGGGTGGTATGAGTGCATTTAGAGGGCCACAGATAGTGGGGGAACTTTGGATGAGGTGTAAGACCCTTCAGCCCAGAGGGAACCTGTTAACAATGTCCCCATCTCCCTTAAGGACTCTTGGCCTTTGTGAGAAGTCAGGGGTGGTGACAACCTGTGTTGATGGAGATTAAAGCCAGAGTGATACCAGCTGGAAGAGTGATACCAGGTGGCAAACTACGTACAATAGCAAGTTGTTTATGTGGTCCCTCTTGTGCAGTATATACTTAGCACATGCACAGTGTTGCTTTGGTTATATAAGGGTATGAGGGTATATAAGGGGGAAAAGAACTTGGATTAAGCGGACTCCATATTTCAACCATCCTCAGGAGTCTTGTCTCATCATTCTTCCACTAAGTATATTTTAACCACCCAGGCATAGGGGATCTAGAAAGCATGTTACATTTTGTCACCCCGACTTGGGGGCTTTAGAAAGCAAGACACAATAAGTGCAGACCAAGACCACCATAAGAATAGGCAGGAGAAATTGTCACAGACCCACAGGTTCTTTGTACCTCTTCAGTGTTTTGCAAAGAGCAGAAAGATGTGTTAAAAATATGTGGTTGTAGACTAGGGCCAGCCTAAAAAGGTTAATGCCATAAGAGTCAACAAGATTTTTAAGGGTTCAGAGAGTAGATGATGAAATCAGGAAAGCAGGAAGGTAATAAAGAATCCACTGGATAAAATCTCCCAGGCTGACTTCAGACATAGTCAACTTGAAACAGTTCCTCCATTTCCCTTTAGAGAAGAATTAGAGGCATTAGTCTCCTTGAAATCTTGGAGTTATTAAGAATTTATGGATGTTTGGATTAGGGATTTGGGGTGGTCATCATCCTTGTATCAGAAAAAAAGAATTTATAAAACTATATTATTTCTACTTTTAAAATTTATTTCCTCTAGGAAAAACACACTAGAGATTAGGGGAAACCATATATAATATTTGGCAGGACCATCTGAAATCATATAATTTTAAGGATCCTAATCTTCTGAGAAACAAATCCAGCACCACATCAGAGGGTGACTGCATTTAAAGATTTTGAGGTCATATCTCTTCTCCAGAGCTACCTTATTTTTTTTTTTAATTTTTATGAAATTATCTCTCCTTAGAGGGTATAGCACTGTTCACAGCTAAAATAATTCTGTTTTTTATATTTGATTTCCTTGGGTGTGTGGTAGGAGCAAAGATGGTAATTGTTTAAAAATATAGATTCATGATTGCTGGTGTAAGAAAGGGTTTTGATCAGGAAAGCACAAGATGCATGTTAAAGACTGGTTATGATATTCTTTTTCATGTCCTTCCTTTCTAGAATTAAATGTGTAAATCAGGTTCTTCACTACTACTGAAACTCAAGGAGCTCTCCAAACAACAGAGCTAAGATGGCTTTGAAATTGTGCAAAAATAAAAGAAAACTGATTTACAGAGTTAGTTACAGAAAGATTTTTCTATAAATTATTTACTTTCCAATTAAGATGCATAGGATCTGGGAGTGTGGAAGATACTGTAATATTGTATCTTGTCTTGACAGGTAATTTCTAAAAAGACACAGCCCCAATAAAGTGTTCTGATAGGGGAAGTTATGTTTCTAAACAAAGCAATTATCTGGCTAAGATGAAATGACTGCTTTGAATGTTTCAATAATTCATCAGATCACACTAACCCAGTTGTAGATGGCAACTTTGAGTATCTTCTAAAATAACCTGAACAGTCATCTGCTCACTGTCAAGGTCAAGGAGAAAATGGATAACAGAATCACAAAAGGAAAAAAATACATGTGGACAGATAGCAATAAGAAAGATTGTAATTATTAGAGATGAATAACAGATATATATGATTTAGGATTTCATCTGGTGTAAGAAATCTCCATTGTTAAAACTCCTTCCACCAATACAAATCAAAATCTTATCTGTAACTCAAGCTTAGAGACTCTCCTAAGATATAAAGTCAATAGTCCATGGTGTCACAAATAGTATATCCCAAAGACAGATCTTGAGACCAAATTTCTGAGACTAGTCTTTTGGCCCTCATGCCAACCTGCTTCTCACAATCTTCTATCAATAAAATGCTATTTTATAAACTAAAAGAGACTTAGAGTTGAAAGGGTCTTCCTATAAAAGAAAGGAGATTTTTTTTTTGGTTTTGTTTTGTTTTGTTTTGTTTTTTAGCATCTCTGATTCATGATCATGATCTTTCTAGTTACATGCTTCCCATTGTTCATTGTTTTCTATATATTGGTCTTTTTTGAAGCAAATGTACAATTCTTTTTTTTTTTTTTTTAATTTAATAGCCTTTTATTTACAGGTTATATGTATGGGTAACTTTACAGCATTAACAATTGCCAAACCTCTTGTTCCAATTTTTCACCTCTTACCCCCCACCCCCTCCCCCAGATGGCAGGATGACCAGTAGATGTTAAATATATTAAAATATAAATTAGATACACAATAAGTATACATGACCAAACTGTTATTTTGCTGTACAAAAAGGATCAGACTCTGAAATATTGTACAATTAGCTTGTGAAGGAAATCAAAAATGCAGGTGGGCAAAAATATAGGGATTGGGAATTCAATGTAACGGGTTTTAGTCATCTCCCAGAGTTCTTTCTCTGGGCGTAGCTGGTTCAGTTCACTACTGCTCCATTGGAAATGATTTGGTTGATCTCCTTGCTGAGGATGGCCAGGTCCATCAGAACTGGTCATCATATAGTATTGTTGTTGAAGTATATAATGATCTCCTGGTCCTGCTCCAAATGTACAATTCTTGATTGAAGGGTCATTATCGAAAAATATCTTAGTTATACTCCAGTTCTGATTAGATGATGCTCATTGGAAAGTTCAAAGAGTGACTACAAGGCTTCTTGTCAAGAATGTTGTAAATATTCAAAGTCATGCTTGAAACGGATGAACTAATTCTAATGTCTTTTGTTTTTGTTTTTGTTTTTCTGGAAGAATTTAATGATTTATTTCTACTCTTGATACAACTTCCAACTACAACAAGTGGGGATCTTCCCAAAATAGATTTATAGGAATAATTTGGCTGTTTTTTTTTTCCTGCCCAGAGAGATGGAGGACTAGAATAAGAGTTGTCCAATTCATAAGGCATATCCCAACCTAATGTCCAGAAATGAACTTCTAGCTGTGCTACATAAATCTCCAACACATTTACCAAATGACTTCACAGCCTGTTAAGAACCATGCCTAAGTGGGAAAAGGGTGGGTTATTTCTCTGAAAACCCCCACAGCTGTGAATCATAACATATTTGAAGGAATTGCAAATCAGCCTTTACTGACACTGGCATTGCTTCTGATTTGGGAATGAAATAAATCAGAGGCAAGAGGGAAGAGGAGAGAAGTCAGAGGATGTAACTGCTTCTCAGTCTTGTTGCATTGTTATCATCCTGTCACATTAAGGGATCTTTTCTGCTGGTCAGAACTAAATCCCCAGCAACCACTAGCAGGTGACTCCCATAATACTCACCAGCCACTAGTAGGTTGCTCCCATAACACCTGAAACTTGGCATATCTGTGTATAACTTTAGCCTTCATAAATGGAAAATTGCCCTTTGATCATCTGTTTATCTGATTTCAGAAAAGATTTTCCCTGAAATTTAGCAGTTAGCAGTTACTACAAATGCTTTTGAAGTCATATTACTACTAATTGCAGATATATAGTATGTTTTACTCAAAAGTGATGTTACCAGTAATCAAGTGTAACACTTTAATTTTCTTGGTTTGAATTGAAATTTGTGATAATCATGGGAACATACCAAATTTACATGTTTGTAATGGCTTAAAAATGTGCAAAGAATAAGAATATGAAAGGGTTCTATTACACATAGACATTTAAAGCCCCTACTTAATAGGGACTAATTCTTTTGATTAACTCTTTTTACTCAATCAAGAAAGTGTTTCTTAAAAGCCAAAAATACTCTCATTTGAAAAGGATTAGACTTCTCTATGGTTTTTGAAATCACTTTTTTATAGTTTTGGTGTAACCTGTTTGTTAGGTTATATTGCTCTTCCAAGTAGATCCTTTTATTCATACATTGAAGAAAAAAAATTTGAACATCTACCCAATTTAAGGCAATAAATTAAATATTGGGGAAGATATAATGATACACATAGCATTTGAAAGAAAGAATTCTATAATCAGTAAGATTATATATAAATATTACATAGATCTATCTATTTATCTATCTATCTATATGTATAAAACTATGAGCATCTCTAGAGGGTGCAACCAACAGAGTATTGGACTCAGCGTCAGTAAAACTGAGTTTAAATCTGGCCACATATTCTTGTTCTTTGTGTAACACTGAGAAAACCATGTCATCTACGTCTGATGTAGTTATTTCATTTGTAAGATGCACACAATAATAGTACACAATAATAAAACTTTCTAGATTGCTATGAAAATAAAAAGATAATATTTGTAAAGTTCTTTGCAAACCTTAAAGCAACCAAATAAATATTGATTAATCCTAATCTTAACTTTTATAGGAGAACTTGACTAAATATCACGCCTTGGAGAAATGGTTTATATAATCTGGTATTTTCCTTTTTATGGCATCCTGAATTTACTCCTTCAAATTCTGAGATCAGATAAACATTGAAACATGCAATGACATACCTACAGGCAAAATACTCTTTATTAGCTGTTATGTTTTGATAACAAAGGGAGGACATTTTAAGGGCCCAGAGGGCAAATTTGTTCTTTGATTTAAAAACTAGGAAAGATATATGAGTATATGTGAATATATGTGTTAATATACATATACTACATATACATTATATATGTATTCTAGTTTGTGTATATGTGTGTATATACATACACATAAATATACCCCCCCACAAGGTCCCTCTAGTAATGATATTTCCTATTTTCATAGTTTGCTTTATAATTACATTTTTTTTACAATGTATGTTCCCATCCATTGTAGGTTATAGCTCTCATCCCCGACCTGTAATTGATACTCTTAAGAATAAATTGTACTTAAAAGATTCTCTTGAGTATCCCCATCAGCAGTGTTACTTATTTTTCTGCAATGTATCAGTTTGGTAGCACAAAAGCATTTGAAATAAGCATACCAGATACAAATTACAGATTACTTTACTTTCTCACCACTCCTGCCTGTGGACTCCCAAATCAATAGGAATTCATGGGATCTGAAAATTAAATCTTGTAGTGCATTTTGTCACTCTGACTTTATTGATAAGGTTATAATCCTTTTGCACCATTTTAGCAAGCTCAGATAGAAAGTTATTAACACTGACATTTGACAATGACTGCAGCGAAAGGAGAGAGAAAAGGACCAAGACTCAGCAGTCTCATTAGCTAAGCCCAATTTTGATTTCATAGACTCTGTACCAACCCATATTTTCCATTGTGCTGCATTTCAGGAAGATACATTTCTTTCTCTGTTTAGTGGAGAAGAAAAAAAAAAAGTTTAATCAGCGTTCAGATATACTCACCTCAGAAAATGTTGCATATGGATAGCTTAGCCTTTGCCAGATAATAAACAAGGGGTCTGGATCAGTGCTTGGGTAAGAGGCCTCTAAGGGAATACAGAGGATCCTAAGGAATTTAAGAGATGATAAATCAAAGCCTGATGCTATGAAAAGAGCATATTGTACAAAAATGTAGGCTCAGTTCTTCACAAACTAGCCTGAGACTTCCCTTCTTCTCTCTGTCTCAGTTTCTTCCTTTATGACATAAGAGATTGGAGTAGATGATCTTTATTTTCCAGCTAATGATTTTATGATTCTAGGGCTGAAAACCTCATGTCTTTGACCCTATACCCTACATTGTCTTGTGTTGTTAAATAAAATTGTTAGTTGCCTAGCTGCTGTTTTTTCACTTTACTACCTCCCCAATTCCCACTGCCTGTGGGCAGTGGATGAGGGAGAGGGGAAGAAAAACCTCAGAGCAAATGTTCATTGTCAAATGAAAAAAAAATTCCACTTTATCCAATTTGGAAAAAAATTCTGTCCAGTTCTTCCTATTTAGTCCATTATTTATCTGATAGAAGGTGGGGAGCATTCTTCGTCTTCAGTTTTCTGGAGTCATAGTTGATCATTACATTGTTCAGAATTCTCAAGATTTTCAAAATTTGACAATATCATCATAATATAAAATGTTCCTCTGATTCTGCTTACTTCACATTTCATCAGTTCATACAGATCTTCCTGGCTTTCTGTGAAATCTCTCCTTGTCATTTTGTAAGACACACCATTATTCCATTTTCTTACAATGCCATATTTGTTCAGCTATTACTCAACTTATAAGTGACACCTTAGTTTCCATTTCTTGTCCAAGGAAACAAACAAAGAAAAACAACCTGCTATATATATATATATGTGTGTGTGTGTATATATATATATATATATATATATATATGTATATATGTATATGTGAATTTTCTATCCTGACTTCTTGTGAAATGTTTTGATTGGCAGTTCTTTCCCTCTTCCTGTATAACAAGAATTCTCAGTCTTTCTATATCATATGCCCTTTGGAACTATATTTGGACCTATGGATGTCTTTGGAAAAATATTTTTAAATGAATAAAATAAAGTGTTGCTGAGGGAAGAAGTGGAGTGTTTATCTTTACAATATGGTTTCTATGTAAGTTGTTCTCTTTGTTCTGATCACTTTGTTTCATGTTATGTATTCATTGTGAGATGTCTTTGTTTAATGTAATATATTATCTTGTACAATATAATAACATAACTTTAATATAATTAATGTATATATATATATATATATATATATATATATATAAAATATAGTGACTGGTTATTTTTTATATGGTTTCTCAGAGTGAATATAAATAGCAATTTTCTGCTTTGGCCAGAAAGCCTGAGGATCTTTCCCTCCCAAGATTATGATCCTCACACAAACAGACACGCACATACATAAAAAATATAATTTTTCACTAGGTAAAAAAGGGCTCCGCCTCATTTCTTACTTACCTTTAATGACTATTTTGCTACAGTCAAACTGAGATCTGTTGAAGACTTTAGCTTATAAAGACCAAGTTGTCCCACTGTTTCTAGGACCATCTTTAATCATTCTGATCTATATTTTGCCACTGGACCTAAATGGTTCTGGAGTAAGAAGTGAGGCTTGTGGCTTTGCATAGTCCTCACTCATTTAAATACAATTCACATGAATGTCATGGCATCATGTCCCTGATGTGGTGATACTTTTTAAGAATGGAGGTCAAACAACAACAATAATAACATTGTCATAATATTACATGTATTAAAATTTTCTTAGCCAGTTCCCAATGAATAGGAACCTCCTTAGTTTTCAATTCTTTGATACTAAAGAAAGAGCTACTATAAATATTAAAATACAAATGAGTTCATTTGTTCTTTCATTAATTTCTTTGGGATTATGAGCTAAGTTTTGATGTGTATTTCATCTATTACTAGTGATCTATTACTTTGTACCATTTTCTCTTACCGTTAATAGTTTAAAACCATGTTTTGGGAAACTTTCCTGCATATTTTGAGATGTGGGGATGATAGGGAGAAGAAAAGGGACAAGGAAAGAAAGAGGGAGGAGAGGTAAAGAGAGAGGGAGAGGGACAGGAAGGGAGAGAGACAGACAGACAGACGGAGAGATGCCTCTCAATATGCCTTGAATAACAAACTCTTATTTGAAAAATTGATATTTTTTCCATTTGAATATTTTCTTTATTATTCTAGGTATTCTGGATGTATTCAATTTTATTATAATTTTATAATGCTTCTGTAGAAGCATTATATTTTATCATAATCAAAATTATGTATTTTATCTTTTGCAATGACTTTTGTTTATTTTTTGATTAATAATATATTTTCCACCCATGGTCATAAAGTATGTTATCTATATGTCTTCTATTTTTATATGGCCATTAATATGAAGCTCATGTTGCCTCACATATCTACTTTGAATTTATTATGTAATATAGCATAAGATAATTGGTGTAAGATTATTTTTTGCCAGACTATATTCAAGTTATCACATCAATTATTATCAAATATGGGGAAATAGGCTTTCCTAAGTAGTTTTTATATTTATTGAATACTTTGTTATTGAGTTCCATTGTTTTTAAATTCCTTTCTGTTCCATGGAGCTTTACTTTTAGGCAGTTCTAAATTAGATGAATAATGCTTTATAATACAATTTGAGGTGTGAAAATATAATTCCACCTTCTTCTAAATGTTTTCCCCAAATTTCTTTTGATATATTGCTTCCTTTTTTCACTCAAAAGGAATTGAAATATCATTAAAACTATTAATTTTGTTAGTATTATTTTTATTAGACTGATATGGCCCAGACGTGAACTCTGATTATTTCTATAATTATTTAAGTTATTTGTTTGTTTAAAGAGCTTTTTAAAAATAATTATTAGTTATTTGGGATATTTTAAAAATCAGTTGATAACTTTGTTTTTCTTTTGAAAACTGTTTATGTAATTTCATGGTTTATATATTGGAAAGCAGTTCTTGATCTTATAATCTAAACCAGTTCCTCAAATGTAATGAAACTCCCCCTCCCATATATATATATATATATATATATATATATATATATATTACCATTTTGCTGTTTCCTTCTAATTTTGACTAAATTGATTTTGTTTGGGAAAAATATTTTTAATTTTTTATGATGAAAATTATTGCTGTTTTCTTGAACAATAATCATTGTCTTTTATTCTATGATCTTCTCTTTCACTGTCCATAATTGTGAAAGGAATATTCATCCTTGCTCTTCTAATTTGTTCATTATGATTTTTGAGGACAAGTAGTGCTTTTTTTTTTTTTTCGGTAATGTTTTGATAATAGGATATTTTTGTTACAATTATCTTTAGCATCTATGTCTTGATCATTCCTGGTATAATAATTTAATTATGATTTATATGTGCACTTAACAAGAGTGATTTAATATACACATTCATATTCAAATATGACATATATTTGGAGGTTAAATTTATATGTGGTTTGAAACGGTGTATTTCAATTTCTATAATCTGGACACTTTCATTAAAGGTCACTCCTAATTTAAGATAATCATCACTTTATACCATTTAGATACAAAAAGCATCCTATATTCTTATGATAAAATAATTGTGGTAGTCACTTTAAGATTTAGAGATATAAAAATGTGCTATAAAACATTTGAGGCTTTGAATATTTTGTCTTGCACGTAGAAGAAGACACCAACACAAAGAAGACAGAAAGAAAAGACAGAGGATGTTGCCTCAAAGTTTTCTAGGGTAAGCAAATAAGGTACAGCAGGAAGGTATGAGACTGAGTTGTTGTTATGTTAATTTTTTACAAAGGAAAAAAATTCTTTTTAATATACATTGCTGATGCTTCTCTATATTATAATATATTATAGAAATCAGTCATTTTATTGTTTATTTAATTTGTATTGTTCCAATTGTGTGTTATTTTCCTGGTTCTGAATATAATACTCTGCATAATTTCATATTGATTTTCTCATGCTTATTTCTCTTATTTGATAATATTGTTTCCTAAAGTGCTGTAATATGCTACCATATTCAATTATTTAGCCATTCCTAATCCTTTGGATATCTACTTTGTTATTAACAGAAAGCAGAATTATAAATAGATAATCATTTCTATGTATGCATTTCTATCATCTATTTATCTATGTACCTATCTATCCATCAGTATACATATCTCTATATAGATATATACCTTTGACCTACTTATAATGTATATCTAGCAGAGGGATCTCTAGGTCAAAGAATTTGGACATTTTAATTAAGATTTTTTTTTACCTGAAATCTAAATTGCTTTTTAGATTGAATTGGTCTAGTTCACAGTTTCTTTGAGTTTATTAGTATGCCTGTCTTTATTTAGCACTTAAACATTGATTACTTCTATCTTTTGTCATCTTTGCTAATTTGCTGGTGTAAATCAAAATCTTAGAGTTCTTTTGATTTCCATTTCTCTTATTTTTAATGATTTGGAGCAATCTTTCATGTGGTCATTAAGAGTTAATTATGATGCTTTTAGTATGAATATCTGAGTTTTAACTGAGATAAATTAATAGGGGAAAAGTCAATCAGAAATAGATCCATTTAACATCAAGAAAGGAAAATTTAATTATCATGAGTTATACCACTCATTTTGAATCTTTATCCATCAGTAATTCTATTTCTGAATTATTATATATATTCCAAATGTATAGGGTCATTATAGATGACTCCTAAATTTATATATCCACTTCAAGACTTTCTTCTGTAGCATCAGCCTTATATGAAAACAATTGCTTGTTGCATATATGTGTGTATGTGAGTATTTGAAACTCAACATAGCACTCATTATCTTCCACTCTAAACTGATTGTACCATCAAAATTGTAGTTCTTTAATGGATATCATGATCTTTCAAATCATGTAGACTTCTGCAATCTCAGGATTTTTTCCTTCTTTCTCTCTCTTCTCTCTCATAAAAAGGCAGTAAACCATATTATTGCTAGTAGCACATGTTTTCCTTTCTGCTGATCTTGATTCTAACTTCCTACTCCAGTGTCTGCCCTATAACCTTTAACACCATAAATTTTGGTTAACATAAAAGATAACCTATAAGAATAATTATATGTATTGGATTATTTGCTATCTTGGGGATGGGATGGGAGTAAATTTTTGAGGGAGAAAAATTTGGAACACAAGGTTTTGTAAGGGTTGAATGTTAAAAACTACCTTTGCATATATTTTGAAAACAAAAAGCTATTATTTAAAAAAGAAAATAATTATAGGTAAAATTTATGTAGAATTTAAAAGTACAAAAATATCTCTCATCTTTATTATCTGATGGACATAAGGTTATTCAATATATGATCTTCATGGGATCAAACAGATAGGTCAAGTAATACTATCACTATTTTAGAAATAAGAAAACGAAAACTAATATAGATGAAGCAATTTGCCCCAAAACATCCTATGGCTTCAGCCTTCCATACACTGTGCCTTCCAGCAGCTGTTTTTAGTTTGCGATTCATTAACTTTTCTTTTTAAATATTTTTGTTGCTATTTCAATAAATTTGACTTCCTTTATAATCTTGTGGATTTAATTTTATACATTTAAAAATGTGATTCTGAGAAGTTCACAAAATAAAACAAAAGGTAACCCTCCTTTATAGTGTTTCTTATTCCCATAGCTCTCTGGTCCCTAGAGAATGTGATAGATGCAATCCAGAAACATCAAGGTTTAGCAAAGTCTTCACCTTTTTAAAATTAAAAAAAAAATAAATGGGGTGCCTTACTCAGATGTTTGCTACTGGCTGCTCAGAAATCCAATGTCTCTGAGTTCCTTTCATACCTTTTAAAATTGCAACAGGAAATCCATCCTGCAGAAGAGAACATACCATGAATATGTGAACAGATTCTTGCTGCAGTTATGGCAGGATACTGTCAGATCTCCTTAGACAGTCTATGTTCTGTTCTTTGTTCCCTGGGCTCATCTTACAGTAAGGGATTGGTTTGATTCTCCAAACTCTTCTTTTGGATCTATCAGGGCTTTCACCTCCCACACGTAAAACATTAAATGATGAGAAGCTTGTTCAGAAATTCACAATGTGGCTCATTTTTTTTAACTTAAGAAATTTGATTACAATTTTTATATGAAAAAAAAATTCAATCTTGGTCACTGCCAATTACAGGAAGCTGTTAAACTGAAACTTGTAAAAATTCACAAGAAATCACTGTAGAAATAATGCCAGGTTTGGCAGATCATAGCCCAGGCATCTGAAACTTTTTTCTCTGACAGGGATGCTAAGGGACACATTGTGAAATGGCATGATAGAGATGATGTTTCCCCAAACATGGGACACTTCTCTTTATTGACTCAATCATTCATGTATTAATTTCATCTTTTGTGAAATTGCTTTATCATCTTGTATCATTTCTTGAAGGTAACGCATTACATAAATTTACTCCCACTGAATCAAGTAGTACTTCCTTTTTATTTCATAACATCACTCAGTCATAGATTGAGAGCTTGTAAGGAATTTAAAAGCTGAATTTTTACAGATGATAAAACTGAGAATCAGACATTTTAAACAACTTGCCCAGTGTTCCACAGACAGTAATTAGCTGGGAATTGAACAAAGGTCATATCAACTGCAAACCTAGCATTCAGTCTAACTAATAAAGATACCCAGCTGTCTTTATTTTCTTACAACTATCTTTTTCTTTTTCAAGGAGTACTTCTGAATTTTAACATTAAGTCAAAAATTCCACACATCTTCATAGCATTTATAAGTGGGGGCTATTTGATATGGGAAAACAAAAAAAGAAAAAAGCGCTAGATTTTGGAATACATGAACCTGGATTGAAATCCCAGCTCTCCTATGTACTCCTTTTGTGAATTTTGCAAATAACCTAATTTCTGTAGGCATCTCTTTCCTCATTCTTTTTTAAAATAGTAATTTCGTGTCAAGACAGTTTTCAGCATGCATTTTGACAAGATTTTTGTGTTAGGATTGTTACAAGGTGCTAAGTAAGTGGAACTGAGAAAACAGTGGTTAAATATAGTTTAGCCTTGATTTAATCCTACAACAAATAATGGTTTC
Organism: Sarcophilus harrisii; assembly: GCF_902635505.1. Classification (NCBI taxonomy): domain Eukaryota; kingdom Metazoa; phylum Chordata; class Mammalia; order Dasyuromorphia; family Dasyuridae; genus Sarcophilus; species Sarcophilus harrisii. The sequence goes on along the minus strand of NC_045427.1, from coordinate 563,097,242 downwards.
CTGGTGATATAATGATTGGTGTATACTCAGTGTGGGACATATAATGAGGAGCTGTCAGAGCCAGGAAGGAGAAGCCCACTAGAAGCTCTCAAGGAGGAGACAGATTCATTCCATCTTCCACCTTTGTGCTGGCTAGAGGCTAAAGCTGGCAGAGGCAAAGGACTAGTGGCAGGAGCTCTCGGAACCAAGGAGAGAGATAGGCCTCAAACAAAGCTAACTGGGCCCCAGGAAAAGAGACAATTGAAGGCAACAATAAAGGATTTGGACTTTAACTCCTGTCTGCATTTGGGGTGATTACTCTGAACTGAAACTAAGGCTGCCTCCAGAAGCCCCCCAAGAAACCTGCTCCTAAAGAACATTAAATTTTAGAGAAGAATATTACATTTTTGAATTCCAAGTTTTTATCCTTTTTCCCTTCCTTTTCTATCCTCTTCTGAAAATTTTAGACAATTTGATACAGGTTATTCATGTGCTATCATATAAATCATATTTCTATATTAGTCACAGTTATCAAAGAAGAAATAGATCAAAAGGGGAAAAGCATACATACAAAAGAATAAATAATTAAAAAGATATTTACTTGATCTGCATTCAGCATCCATCAATTATTTATTTGCACATGGGAAAACCTTTTTCTTCATTAGTTCTTTTTACTTGTCTCAGAACAGTGTTGCTGAGAAGAGCTGAGTCATTCATAATTGAACATCACAAAATGTTGCTGATATGGTATACAATGGTTTTTTGGTTCTGTTCATTTTATTTTTGCATCAGTTCATACATGACTTTCTGAAATCTGTTTGTTCATTATTTCTTTTTGCATAACAGTATTTCATTACATCCATGTATTACAAATTGTTTAGCTATTGCCCAATTAATAGGCATCACCTCAATTTTCAATATTTTGCCATTACAAAAGGACTAATATAGATTTTTTCCCACATGTAGGTCCTTTCCCCTTTTTAATGATCTCTTTGGGATACAGACCTAGTAGTGGTATTGTTGGATAAAAGAATATGCAGTTTGATTGCCCCCCGTTTTTTTTCATTTAAAAATGAGGACTTAGATTACTGATCTTGTAGCAGGCATCTTGTTTGTATAGAAGATAGAGTTCTAAGATTAGAATCAGAACTTCACAAACTGGGCAAATGATTCACCCCTGTTTGTCTTAGTTTTTTCAACTGCAACATAAGCTGGAGTATAAATGGTAAGATATTCTATTATGTTTGCCAAGAAAACAACAACAATCACCATCTTTTTCAGCATTAAATTATATGACAGCCATTATATCACAGAACTGACTACACTTGATTATTTAGTGTTTTCTCTTTGTCTTTGTAGATGAAAATTAATGAATAAATGCCTTGCTACAGATTAAATATATTTATGAAAAGAGCATTTCTTTTCCTTTTCCTTGGAACAAATCTGAGAAAAAAATCAACAAGCATATATTGCTTACTATGTACATTAGAAATAAAAAGGAAAAAAAGCCAAAACAGTCTTTTTTAAAAAAGCTTACATTTTAATGGGGGACATAAAATATATAAATCAGGACATAGAACATAAATACAGAGTTGGTGGAAGGTAGCTTTATTGAGGAGCTATAGAGAAGGGGGATTCATTTGTCTTATTGGTATATGGTATGTTTTCTGTTTTGCTTCCTTTTGGTATCTATCAGAGCTATCTTAAGATTGGTGCAAAATAGCTTTCTTTATACCCCATATTTTATCTTCCTTTGTGAGATATTTGAAATGTTTATTTCTGTACTAAGTGGATATTGATAAGTTGTGTCAGGGTTCTTAAAGGATAAATGCATAAGAACCTTGGTCAAGTTATCAAATCTAATGTTTTTGAGAGAGTGAGTCCTTGGAATCTACTTGAGAAATGGGATAGCTTTAAGTTTTTACTGGCAAGGTGTTGAAACTGATGGAGATTTTTTTGTAATTATTAATCAAATTATGCATTTACATTCTATGATGTTACTCTTCTTAGTTAGAAGGCCTTGAAATAGACAAGGATTAAATAAGTAAAGTCTCCTTTTCTGGCTATAATCTATTGGCATTTCACTTATTTTTCTGCCTTCCCTCACCTAATCATTTGCTCCAAGGAACATACATTCAAACACATCTTGACTTCCAATCCCTTCACTCCTCAGTTCTCACCCAGGATATTTCCTCTACATTATTTATCCTCTCCTTCCCATCTATACTCTTTGAGGTGTCCATAATGTTATCTTCTCTTGAATCCCTAGTCACTTTATAATACTACCAATTACCTGGAAGCCTTAGCCTTGCATTACTTTCACTATTTGTTGCATTCATGCCTATGCATGTAATTTAGTGAATATGTTAATTCAATGTCTGTAAAGGGGGTAACTTTATTATTATTATTATTTTATTATTATTATTATTAGTAGTATTAATATTTTTTGCTGAGGCAATTGAAGTTAAATGATTTGCCCAGAGTCACACACTAGAAAGTATTAATTATCTGAGGTCAGATTTGAACTCAAGTCCTCCTGACTTCAGGGCTGATGCTCTATCCACTGCACCACCTAGCTGCCCCCATAAATGGCTAACTTTAGAGTCAAGAAGACTTTCATTTAACCTTTTCATCTAATACAGGTTAGCTTTTTGACCATAGCCAAGATGCTTAACCTCTTAGTTTCCTAGGGAATTCTCTAAGACAATAAGTTACAGACAAGATATGTACTTTCATAGTGAAGCTACACTTGGAGTTCCCTGCAGTAATGAAATCCTGGGAAATGAGATAGCATTCTTTTAGAACAAATTTACCCTACTGGGGACATTTTTTGAAATGATCTTTTCCATGGGTAGATAAGGTTTTCATCTGAGATCCAGTTTCTCTTTTTTTAGAATAGCAAGTATTTCATTGTTTTTTTATTTTTAGAGTTTTTTAAATGGAATTTTATTTTTCCAAATTATGTCAATGATTTTAGCAATAATTTTTACAATATTTTGATATCCAACTTTCACTTGCTCTGTTGGTTTCCTCACTTCTGATGATGATAGGCATTTGGATATGGTTTATATATGTACAATCATGTAAAACATTTTTTTCCATATTAATCACAGTTGTAAAAAAAGAAAGAGAAAAAATTTAAAAAGCACACAAAAAACTAAAGTAATTGAAAAAATGTACTTCAATCTGTATTGAGAGTCCATCAGTTCTTTAGCTGTTATGGATAGAATTTTCCTTAATGACTCCTTTTACTTGTCTCGGATCATTGTGTTGTTGAGAAGAGGTGAGTCAATCATGATTGTTCACATACGGTGTTGCTGATACTATGTACGGTGTTTTCCTGATTCTCCTAATTTCACATTACTTCATTTTGTACATCTTTTCCAGGTTTTTCTGAAATCTGCCTATTCATTATTTCTTATTGTACAACAATATTTCTTTAAATTCACGTACCACAAGTTGTGAACTGATCCAACCATTCTGGAGAGCAATATGACACTATGCCCAAAGGACTGTCACACTGTACATACTTTTTGATCCAGCAGTGTTTCTACTGGTCCTGTATCCCAAAGAGATAAAAAAAAAAAAAAAAAAGGAAAAAAGACCTACATATGCAGAAATGTTTGTGGCAGTCCTTTTTTTAGTGGCAAGGAACTGGAAACTGAGTGGATGCCCATCAGTTGAAGAATGACTGAATATGTTATATTATATAAATGTGGATTTTGAAAGTTTGAAAAGACTCACATGAACTGACGTTAAATGAAGTGAGTAGAATCAGGAGAAAATTGTACACAATGACAACTAGATTAAACAATGATCAATTCTGTTAGACATGGCTCTTTTCAACAGTGAGGTGATTCAGGCCATTTCCAACAGACTTTTGATGGAGAGAGCCATCTGCAATCAGAGAGAGGAATGTGGGGACTGAGTGTAGTTCCCAACATAGTATTTTCACTTTTGTTGTTGTTTTCTTTTTTAATCTGATTTTTCTTGTGCAGCGTGATAATTGTGGAAATATATATATAGAATTTCATGTTTAACATACATTGGATTATTTGCCATCTAAGGAAGGAGATGGGGGAGTGAGAAAAAAGGGAGGGAGAAAAAAATTGAAATAAAAGGTTTTGTAAGGGTGGTTGAAAATTATCTATGCATATGTTTTGAAAATAAAAAGCCATTCCCAAACTGATGGGTGTTCCTTCATGTTCCAATACTTTGCTATCATAAAAAGAGCTGCTATAAATATTTTTGCTCACGTAGGTCATTTTCCCTTTTTTATGATCTCTTTGAGATACAGACCTAGTACTGATATTGCTGGGTCATAGGATATTGCTGAGTCACAGGATATAAACAGTCTGGTTACACTTTAGGCATAGTTCCAAATTGCTCTTCTGAATGATAGGATCAGTTCACAATTCAAACAACAATGCATTGTACCAATTTCTCTACATTCTTTCTTGTAATGTTCTGGTTAGTTTTCTGGAGGTCTTTGGACCAGCCTTCCTTTCAGCTGAGTAATCACCATGAGAATAGCCAGGGATAAAGTCCAAGTTCTTTATTACTCCTTCACAGTCTGTTTCCTTTCTTGGGACTCAGACCAGCTTTCTGGAGGTCCTCCAGAATGTGCCTTGGTTTCTGAGGGGAAGGCAGGAGAACCACCATGATGGTCTCTGTCTTGAAGTCTCCCTGAGTCCAAGGACTTGTACTCCAGCCTCCAGCCACCACAAAGGTGGAAGATGGAATGAATGTATCTGGCTGAGTTTGACCCAGCATATATACTCCATTATAATTATATCACCATAAGTGTGAATCTTGTAGAATAGGTGTCAATCTTGTAGAACTATATTAAGTACTAAGTACATGCACTGAACTAGAGAACTATTAATCACCATGCTAAACTAGATAACCATTGTATGATTAATTCCACTGACTTAACACGTTGTTGTAAGAATCATTGCCTAAGTATATTTCTCCAGAGTTCTGGCCCATTACATCTTCTGCTTTCTTTTGTTTTAGAACATAGGTGGTCACACCATTCCTGACTTCTCAGAGAGGTAAGAACCCCAAAAAGGAGGTGATCACACCCCTCCTGACTTCTCAGAAAAGGGGGGTGAAAACACCAAAAAAAGGAGGTGATTATACCCTCCCTGGCATCTCAGGAAGGGAGATGAAAACACCAAAGGGAAATGGGGAGTCAAACAAGATTTTGTTATTGGGTTTCTGAAGGGTCTAACATTGAAACAGGTATACATAAATCCATAATTGGGAGGTATTATACAAGCAAATAGTAACATGTGAAGATCGTGTATTTTTAAATTGACAGGAGTCAGGAATTCAGGTTAGGGGAAAACCGTCAGTCTTTATTCTTAGTGAAGAAGGATCGGAGGTGGAAGAGAATCAGCGATAGCAATGTATGCAGCTGAGTCAAGAAGCTAGCTCGACCAGCAGCCACACAACCAGCAGCTCGGAGTCTCGAACCCAGGCCCAATCTCTCCCAGCTTCTCTTCCTCTCTCTCTCTCTGCCTCCACCCACCAAAATCGTCATTTCCTATACAACACATCAGGACTTGCACAGAGAGTGGGCAGGGACCATTCTTTATCCAATCATGTATATTAATAGAGTATAGCCCAATTACTATTTAGCCTCACGTACTTGGGACCTCAGTGCATCAACTCAAACCTCAGCCCATTACAGTAACACAGGCTAATAGTGATGTAACAAACATCATGAATCAACATGAGGTATTATACATATCCATAAGTCCTAGAAATAGTCCAAAACCAATCTTTTGTCCATTAATGTGTCAGGAATCCAATGATTCCTGCAAGTTTTAAAGTCCTTCAATAGTCTCATCTTTTGTCAGGGAATCCAATGATTCCTGCTGGTTTTGAAGTTCTCTAACAGTCTAATTATCAGCCATGCTCTTTCAGTGTCAGATGTTTCTTAAGTCTTCTCCTTTGTTTTGAGGTTTTTTCTCTTTTTCTGTCTCTCTCTAGGTGCTTGGTGGCACCCATCTGATTCCTTCTCCATTTGTAGAGATACAAGCAAACCCTCTGCCCCAAACAGTTAACCTATCTAGTCCCTTCCATTCACCACTTTTTGGATCTCTCCACATCATCTGGCAATTACATTGGAGCTGCTTGCACTGCCCTTCTGTCAGGTTAAAAAGCCTGTATTCTCCCCAATTGTAATCCCTTTCTCCCATCTGATTGCTTCTCTGCTGATTGATCATGTTTGAATCCTGAACCTTTAAAGACTCTTTGGGTATAACCTTGGCTGCCATCATGCTCTACCTGGGACCCTGGAGCTGGGCCCTGCCTCTCATTTCCCTGGGTCAAGTTACATTCTGAATCCCAATGGAAGCCCTTGTTGCATTTTGGACATGGGGTTTGGTGTCTTGTTTTCTCACCCTGCCTTCTCACTCTATCTCTTTGCCTACCTACATTGAGCTTTCAGATACCCTATTTTACCACACTGAAAGAATAGACAAGTCTCTCTGTAAGTGCCTTGCCAAGAGGGACTCTGCCTTCCCATGTTCTACATCATAGTCTGAGTATAACAGGTATTTGTGCCCACTGTGGCACAGCACTTTATGATCTCCTCTAAAGAGCATCCTTGGGTAGTCCTATAATAATTCTTCTACAAACCTCATTAATATTTTCTTAGCAAGTTGTTTTATCATTATTCCTATTGCTGCATTTTCACCAATAGTTCCTATGACAGTTGTCTTCAGACATCACACAAAATCAGCAAAGGGTTCATTTGGACCTTGCTCTATTTTTGTAAAGGCTTCCCCTCTATCTTGTTTTCCTGGGAGGATGCCCCATGCTTTGATAGCAGCAGCAGCAATTTGTTCATGTGCTATCAAAGGTTAATCAATCTGTGCTAAAGCATCTGCATACTGACCTTTACCTGCTAGTTGATCAAAGGTGATTTGTATATTAACTCCAGTGCTTATTTCATTGGTTTTGTAGTCTATATAGTTCGCTATACTCCAAAACCCACAGCAAGTTTTGTCCAGTTTCTAAACATGTCCTTGCTATAAATTTCCAATAACTTGGGGTTAAGATTTCATAAGCCAAATTATCTAGTAACATCTTAACATAAGATGATGTAGCCCCATAAAGAGTGCAACCCTTTTGCAATTCTTTGATTATATCCAGATCAAAAGGAGTATATCTTCTCCCTTCTTGACCTGAAGAGCCAAACTCTTGAATAACAGGATATACTTTTATTTTTAAATTAGATATATCCTGTCCTTCTTTTTTTAGCTTTAACTAGTGCCTTTTGTAATCTTGTCATAGTGAGTGGACAAAGCTCCTGCATGGATGGTGCTGAGGGTGCCACTACCCTTCCCCTTCCTCCTTCTCCCTCCATGCATGAAGGGTTAATCGAGGGGGTAGGTCAGGGGATGGGGAATGCCCTATTGGCTTCTGGTGTGAAGCACCAGATTCTTTAATTTCATTGGCATTGTACTTAACTTCTTTGTTATCTAATTCTTCATGCTTTTTCAACCACTATATTAATATCCTCTCCCTCCTGCACTTTCTTCTTTTTTCCTTATTCTATAACTTATATAATTCCCTAAAGCCAATTGTATTTTTTTTAGTATTCATTTTATAGGCTTTCTTTTTTTTTATTACAGCTTTTTATTTACAAGTTATATGCATGGGTAATTTTATAGCATTGACAATTGCCAAACCTTTTGTTCCATTTTTTCCCCTCCTTCCCTCAACCCCCTCCCCCAGATGGCAGGTTGACCAATATATGTTAAATATCTTAAAGTATAAATTAAATACAATATATGTATACATGTTCAGTTATTTTGTTGTACGAAAAGAATTGGACTTTGAAATAGTATACAATTAGCCTGTGAAGCAAATCAAAAATGCAGGCAAACAAAAATATAGGGATTGTAAATTCTATGTAGTTGTTCATAGTCATCTCCCAGAGTTACTTCGCTGGGTGTAGCTAGTTCAGTTCATTACGGCTCTATTGGAACTGATTTGGTTCATCTAAGCCAATTGTATTAAGTTATATGTATAGAATATTTCTTTAGGAATTGAATCAGGACCATTATCATTGTAATATTCAATTAATTGCTCTCCTATTAGTTTCCACTTGTCTGGCTCTAATTCTTCTTCCTTAGAGAAATAAGGAGAAGAAGAGTATTGTGATGTTTCTAAAAGTCCAATGATCTGCTCTCAAACCTTGTTTTTTTTTTTTTTTTTTTTTTGTCTGACTATGCTTTCTATCTTTCTATACACTTTTCTTGCAGTGGAGAAGGCTATTTTCTAAACATTTGTCCCATTTCAGCTGAAACACTAGTTTAGCCTTTATCAAAGTTTCCATCTTGTCTATTTTTGTACTCACCCTAATTTCTGGGTCACAGAGACTTTTTCACTGACCTCAGGATTCTGTCAGGCTGGACTTCTGAGTATAAATCCTTAGTCCCACATCTGGATGCCAAAATGTAAGCTTCTGGTTGGTTTTCTGGAGGTATTTGGACCAGTCTTTGTTTCAGCACAGTAATCATCACGAGTAATCACCCTAGACAGGGATAAAGTCCAAATTCTTTATTATCTCCTTCATAGTCTTGTCTCCCTGCCTGGGGCTTAGACCAGCATTCTGGAGATCCTCCAGAATGTGTCTTTGGTTTCTGTGAGGGAGGTAGGAGGACAACCACGATGGTCTCTGTTTTGAAGTCTCCCTGAATCTGGGAGCCTGTGCTCCAGCCTCCAGTCCTTTGTCTTCCCCAAGTTTGTTCCAGTCTCCCATAGTAGTGGGAGATGGAATGAAGGGCTTGTGCTCCAGCTTCCAGCTACCACAAAGGTGGGAGATGGAGTGAATGTTCCTGGCTGAGTTTGTTCTAGTTTATATACTCTATTATAGTTACATCATTGTAGGTGTGAATCTTGCAGAATAGGTTTCAATCTTGTAGAACTATATTAAGTACTAATTACATAACTGAACTAGAGAACTATTCATCACCATGTTAAACTAGATAACCATTGTATTATCAATTCCACTCACTTAATACCTTATTGTAAGAATTCTTACATAAGTATATTTCTCCAGAGTTCTGGCCCATTACATTTTCTGATATTAATCACCTTTCTTTTTTGTCACATTGGCCAATCTGATAAATGTGATATAGTATATCACATTTTTTTAAAATTTGTATTTCTCTAAGCAAAAATTATTTGGAACACTTCTTCATATGGCTATAGATATCTGATTTATTCATCTGAAAACTGCCTCTTCATATCCTTTGACTATTTATCAGTTAGGGAGTTAGTTAGTTATTTTCTTACACATTTGAGTCAGTCCTATACATATCTTTATCAGAGATACTTGTGGCAACGATTGTTTCCCAGAATTCTGTTTTTCTTTTAATCTTGGTTGTATTGATTTTCTTTATATAAAAACTTTTTAATTTAATATACTCAAAATTATTTATTTTTCATTTCAGTGCTCTTTATCTCTTCTTTAATATGAATTTTTCCCCTTCCTAAAGGCTGACAAGTAGAGTATACCTTGTTCTTCTAAATTACTTATCATGTTTAATAGTTTATTTGCTTCTTTAGTCTCTCCCTACTTTATTATTTGTTGAATATATCAACTTCTAAGAAGAGACAATTTAGGTCTCCTAGTAGTGTACTTTTACTCTCCTTTTCTTCCTATAATACACTTACCTTCTTTGGTATATCTCTTGGTGCTTATATGTTTAGTATTGATATTGTTTCATTGTCTATAGTAGTTTTTAGCAAGATGTAGTTTCATTGTTATCGCTTAGGAATTGTCTTTTTTTTTTTTTTTGCTTTTATTTTGTGTGGTATCAGAATTGCTGCCCCTAATTTTTTTTTAAACTTCAGCTGAAGCATAATAGATTTTGTTCCAGCCCCTTATCTTTACTTTGTAAGTATCTCTTTGCTTAAAGTGTATTTTTTGTAAACAACATATTGGAGGATTCTGGTTTTTTATCTACTCTGATTTCTGCTTCTGTTTTATGGCAGAGTTCATTCCCTTCATATTCATAGTTATGATTATTGTGTGTTCCCCTCCATCCTATTCTTCTTCCATGTGTCTTTTCCTCTCCTTTTACCCTTTCCCTCCCCTGGTCTGCCTTCCCTTCTGTTAATCTCAATGCTCAATCTTCACGTTTAGTTAATCTCCTTCCCTTTTATTTGTCTGTTGGGTACAATAGATTTCTACAATAGCTTGTATACATTATTTTTTTAGTCAATATTGATGCCCATTATCCCATCTTCCCCTCCATTATAACAGGTCTTTCTTAGCTCTTCTTGTGAAATAATTTACTCCATTCTACTTTTTCCTTCCTTTTGTACCCAGTGTGCCCTTCCTTCTCATTCTGTAATGTTTTTGTGTCATTCCTTCAAATTTATATTATATTCATATCCTCTATGTACATTCCTTTTACATTTAGATAAGATTTTTAAGAATTACAAGCATAGGGGTCAGCTATGTGGCACAGTAGATAGAGCACCAGCCCTGAAGTTAAGAGGACCTGACTTCAGATCTGGCCTCAGACACTTAACACTTCCTAGCTGTGTGACCCTGGGCAAGTTACTTAACTCCAATTGCCTCAGTAAAAAAAAAAAAAAAAAAAAAATTCAAGCTAGTTTTTACATTTGTGCATGTAAAGAGTTTAATTCTATTGAAATCCTTATGATTTATTTTCCCTTTTTATATGTTTTTGATTCTCTTGGGCATTGAAATTAGAGATTAAGTTTTTGGTTAGTTTTGGTTTTCTCCTTATGAAAAAGTTTAAAATCCTTCTATTTTGTTGAGTGATCATTTTTTCCCTTCATGTCTTATGATTAGTTTTGCTGGACAAGTGATTCTTGATAGTAGTATTAGTCCCTTTGCCTTCTGAAATATCATTGTCCATAACTTCCAATTCTTTAATGTTGTAATTTTTAAGTCCTGTGTGTTATCTTCTTCTCTTTCATAGACAATCCAAATAATATTTAAAGGGAGGATGTTAAGAAACAAACAAAAAGACTCAGAGCCAAACTTTTCTTGTGGGTTGTCAAAGACCCATAGCAATGATGTTTTAGGAGTTCCTAATAAAAATTTGGAATCCACACTAATCCTAATTTAGAATAAATCTTGGTACAGAGACATTTATCCTACTGAGCAGAAGGAAGTAGCTTCAATGTTTGACTGAAAACCTGCAGGTTCTACTTAGCTAAATTACTATTTTATATTCAAAAAGACTTTGTGTCTGGGAGGCCAAATTCTGAACAGAAGAGTCAAATACAGCTAAAACTAAGAACTGCTTATTCCTCTAACATGGAGGGAATTACTAAGGGTAGTATAGGGTTTTTCTCTAGTCAGATGATGGAGTTTTTGAAGGTCATGCCTCTATCTCTAACAAAGCTAAAGCTTCTAAGATCTAGGCTAGAAAAAAAAATAGTAGAGAGCCTTCTTGTCTAAGAATCCTTGACAAAATTAGAAATTGATAGAATCTCTGCAACCATGTCCCTAGTGAAGCAATATCTATCAGCATTCTTAAGTGAATTACTCCACAGAAAGCACCTTCCTAGAAGACTTTACATGCCATATGAGACTAATAGGAAGGGAATCTAATGAAAGGAGCATGATGACATTGATGGGGTTACCCGTCATATATTAGGGTACCTAGGTATTGGATTCCAAAAGGATATTGGAGTTATGGGCTGGGATCATTACATCTCAAAAGAAATTGTAGCCTTAAACCTTCTTCAAATCAAGAGGTAAAGATTTTATTATGCTACTAAGTGGGGCTAGGAAAAGGGCTTATAGCCATTAGTAAGGGAAAAGACAAATTCCCTAGGGAATTTACAATTAAAGGGGGGAGATGTCATTAAGGAGGAAGATACCATTAAGGCATGACAAGTTCTTGATGAATCCTGGTCTGTATAAAAAAGGCTAAACCTCAATTTCAACCTCATAAGGTGTTATTGATATATTACAATAAAAGTAGATCTTTTATAAAGGAAATATAACCTTAAGATCATAATTTGGTTTTCTGGTTGTATACAGTAACTAAGGAGTTATGATGATTTTGTTTGTGCTATATGTTTATATTTATGTTATGATTATGTTTAGCCTACTTGAGAACAAAGGCCCAATTAATGTCAAAATAACCCTATCAGTGATCCTACCTATTTGCCTCAGGGAGTAGCCCAGGCAGTAAAATTTATTTCTGATGGCACTCCCAGCCACCAAAAATCTCATTCAGTTCTGATCAACATCACCAGAAAAACAGTAATGATCTTGTAATATTAAAGGAACAATTCTATTCTAGCATTCTTTTTTTCCTTGGCTGCAAAATTATTCACATCTATTACCATATCCCTGTGTTTTCTAGATTTGCTAATCTTCCCACTAATGGTGTTTGTGTATTTGTGGGTGAGCATATTCAAGCTATAGGGAAATGTTCTAAAATTGCTACCAAAAAATCAAATCAAACCAAACAAACAAACAAAAAAAACTCTGTTTTTGCTATGAACCAATTGTGTCATTCTGGGCAACAAATCAAAATACAACAATATAGGCTTAAAGACTGTGTTTCATTTGGTTTTAAATGAATGTGGATGTGGAAACATAGACTGCCTAGAATCTAAAGCCCTATGGAGGAGAAGGAAGAGGAGGAAAGTTAACATTTATACATTCTAGTCATGTGCTAAGTGTTTTACAAATATTATTTCATTTAATCTTTATAACAAGCCTGGGTATAATTGCCAGTATTACTTTTATTTTATTTTTGAGGAAACTGAGGCAAAAAGAGATAAAATGATTTGCCTGTTACTACAATCATAAGAGAGTAAGCTTATGAGGCTGGATTTGAACTCAAGTTTTCCGGACTCCTGGTCCAATATATTACCTACTTAACTAACTAGTTGCCAAAAATGTAATAGGATGAATTCCTTCAGGGCTATATCATATTCAATTAATGCCTTCCTATTTACTCTTTCTTATTCTGCCTCTATCTTTTCTTTAAAACTCTCATCCAGAAAGTGTCTATATAATGGCACTGTAGCAAAGCAGATCAGTTTGTCTTTCTGTGAGCTGTAAGTTTTCTATCTTGCATAAAAATGCATTCAGAGACATTATATACAAACTTGTGCTATTAGAATCTGATCTGCTTTATCCTGTAGTGGCAAGGAACATTAATATTCTATTACAGGAGGTTAGACTTCAGTGGATCAGCAGAACTGCTACTTTCTTAGCTTGTTCCCAAATCATTGCAAATACTTTCTACTTCAAATAATCTAGGGACATTCTGTCTGTTACAGCTGCTTCTCTAAAGTCAGATTCCATATGTCAAATTCTGTTTCTCACCCCACTCCCATTCCGCTCACCTAAGTTAGAATGCATCTTTCCACTTTCGACACAAGGAAATCTATGTTGCAAAGGATATAACACAGGAATTTAAAATATGACCTGATACAATCTGCTTTGAAAAGGCAAATTCAAATTATGCAATCCCATGCAAATTAAATGTATGAAATTTTATTTTTTTTCACCCTTTGAGTTGAAAGAAAATAGTATTCATACATCTATTGTAGAGATACCAGAACAGCACAAAACAAAGAATATTCTGGTTTATACTCCTAAACTTTCAACCTGAAGTCCAGCACTACTCCCAATGCAGTTTGGACTTTTGATTAATGAAATAGAAATAGATTGCAATTTTTTTAAAATGAGATCTATACAAATGAAGAATATTGGATATTTAAAGTGTTGTTGAATGTATGAATCAGGACAGATTAGATTCAAGGCGTTGTTTTATGCATAGAAAACAGATGGGATCATACTTCTCTCCTACCTGGTCTTTCCTGTGTTATTTGTAAAATACTCTGCATCACTTTGCTCATGGGAAAGAACTCATTTTTAGATGTTGGATGCCCCATGGGATTAACAGAATTACATTGTTCTACACAATGAGCTTTATGCATAAGAGAAGCTGTCTCTTTATAATGAGGGCAGCTCTTTAAACACAATACCAACCTTTGCTTCCTGGTTATCAGAATTTGATAAGCAGCCCTGAAAAAATATAACCTCTTTCATGTAAAATTCTCTAAACTTTTGCAAACACAAGGTAGGCACACGGTCACTGGCTCAGTTCTTTCTACAGATATAGCATTGTTAGAGGTATATAAGGGTTGGAGGTCCTTGCTATCTCTTGCTTCAGGGTTCAGCTGCTCTCATTACCTCCCTGTAATGTAAAAGGTTGCTGACATGGTAGACTGTTTGGAACTTTGTAAAGGTGGAATAAAAAGAAAAAGTTTGGAATGACTTTTAGGAAATCTTCCAAACCAGTAGTTCTATTTGACAGTTATAAGAAAGGGTTACCAGAGCTTGTCACATTTTTATTTCAAATGAATGGTATATAACACAAGAAAAGAACAACATGGAAAGAAATCTGATTTTCATGAAGACTGAGAACTAAGAAAAAAAAAATCTTACTTTGTAATATTTCCTAATCTAGTTACTATCAGAAGACATCCCAATGACTAAGTTCAGTTCATTAAAATTTTTTGTTTTACTAGGCCGCCCCCCATTAGAATAAGGATTTTTTTTCATTCTTCCCTCCATTCTTCTCTCCTCCCTTCCTCCCTTTTTTCCTTTCTTCTTTGTTCCGTGAGTGCTTTTAATCTTCAATGTGATTTTCTAGAGAACATAGGGACACAATAAACACCCTATGGTTGCTGCCCTTTGGAATTTGTCATGTCTAGTAGAGCATATGCAGCATACATAAATGAGTGGTCTAATAAAGTCTGAAGGTAGTCAATAGCATAAGAGGGGGATAAAGTGACATAGAAAGGAGCAACATTTGAGGTTTATCCTGAAAACTAGCATGTAGAATGGCAGAACTAGTGGATAGAGTAGGCAGATTATTCCACGAAGGGGAAATAGTATAAGCAAATTCACATTTGGAGAACAGAATATAATTGAACTCATTTGAAGTATAGAACATATTGAAGGCATCAGTGAGAGATATCTGGAAAGGCAGACTTCGGTCAAAT